>NC_142345.1:3412023-3721071 GCF_054954075.1 Amborella trichopoda
AGTGGCCACCGGGTTTAGTGCCTGAACCGCCATGAGTCTCTTCATAGTTGTGAAGATAAGTCTCTGCCTTCCCCAAATATTTTCCAATGCTCTTCTGTTCGAGCTTTCCGTAATGGCTGGCCGCTTCAACAAGATCAGCCGCTGCGCCGGCTACCTTTCCTTTGTTTAAATTCTCAGTTTTATGGCTCATGGCTGATTTTGCAGCATCTGCAACAACTTTCGCGCTTGAAAAGAGCTCACTTCCTGAGGCCACATGGTGATTGTGCCCCTTCTTTCCCTCTCTAAGTTCATGATCCATGGCAAATAGTTCAGGGTCTAGTGAGAGAACCTCTCAGTTCAGATGAGATATAAAGGGAGAATTGTAATTTAGCAAAGATCGGTCCTGTGACTTGGGTTTCTCCAAAGTTTCAGTTTCTAGAGAGAAGAAGATGGGCTTGGAGTGAAATCCAGAGATAGAAACTCCTAATATATGATATGGAGAGAGAATTGTGATCTAGAGAAGATGGGGTCTCTGAATTGGGTCACTCCAAAGTTTCTATCTATTGAGAGAAGATAATGGAACTGGGGAGAGATCTGAATTGGGTCAAATGGGTTCTCTCCCTCTACAAAGGTTACTTATGGATAGCTTTGTGGAGGCCTGCATATAGAAGCAAGTGGGTGCAGTTGACTCTGCACAGAGGGTCTTGTTTCAGTGTTTATAACGCGTTAAGGCAGAGTACTGGAGGAGCAATCGTGAGTTCTTTTTATGTGGCTGGAGGAACTCAACGCGTGGGATCTTTGGATCACAATAAATCCTTCCATCTTTTCCATTTCTCACTTTTTTGGGTAGATAAGTGCGGAATATTAAATGCCCTATCCATCTTTGAGAAATATTCATTGGTTTAGTGGTCCTCCACCATGACCTCAAACCCATTCCAAATGAATTTGTTCCTCTCTGGTTTTTGGATAAGAAAGCCTTGGTTTGTTTTTATAGTGAAATTTATGTCGACCTTGTTAATTCTCCTGTCATTTTGGTCTGGTGGTCCTCACTCACGTTTTCTTTTATTTTTTTTATGGTAATATGTTTTAAGCATCGTATTGTATATTATATATATTTTTTAATTTTATGATTTTTATGGTTTGATGCTAAAAGCATCCAAAGGTTCGATGTTCAAAACATCGGACCGCCTTGAACCCTCAAAAAATAAGATTTAAGGACAGTCCGATGTTTCCAACAAAACATACCACTTTAATAGGTGAAATCATAATTGGAGCACATTGAGGGAGCTATGTTACCAAATCTTATTACATCTTAATTGGTAACACATGTTGGAGTACTTATGCATGTACATCAACACGACATATCCATGCTATTGAAAAGGGTGGTCCAATGTCTGGGATCATGAGTAGACCTTATTTTTTTAGGCGGTCCGATGTTTCGGACATAGACCGACTAAAGTGTAAGCCGGTTTGATTTTTGAAAAATCGGACCACCTTACAAAATTAACTTTTGATGTTTTTAACATTGAACTGACCCATAAATATCATAAAATCAAACAAATAAATTTAATATGTGATCCGATATTTAAAATATCAGACTTGAAGCGAAAAAAAATGAAAAATCAGGGGGTTCAGTGCCGCAACATAAATATGTCATATTTTTTTACCATCACACAATAACGGTCAAACAAAATGGAACGGACAACATATCCCCTTTTTTTTCCTTTACTTAACAAGCCTTGATTTTTTCTATAGATAAGAAACCTTGAGCCTTGATTTTTTCTATAGATAAGAAACCTTGAGCCTTGATTTTTTCTATAGATAAGAAACCTTGAGCCTTGATTTTTTCTATAGATAAGAAACCTTGAGCCTTGATTTTTTCTATAGATAAGAAACCTTGAGCCTTGATTTTTTCTATAGATAAGAAACCTTGAATATTTTTTTAAAAAAACTTAACAGGCCTTGATTTTTTCAGGGTATGGTTTGGTGCTTACACCTCAACAAACCCTCTCTCTCTCTCTCTCTCTTTGGTTTGGATACTCGACATGGCCGAGCCGTCTCAAGTAGAGTCTGGCCAAGCAAAAAATGTTAAAAAATTAAAAAATACGAAACAAACCCAAAGTAGAGGAAAAATATGTTCGAGATAAACTTAAACAAAATACATCTACAGGAGATGGAAAAATAAACTGGATTTTGAAAAGATCAAGTTGTGATGGGGAGTACTTTAAAAATAATCCAAAATGAGGAAAAATATAAAAATAAGTATTCAGGGCCAAAACGCTTTCCAACTTTTGTTAAAAAGACAGAAAACATAAAAAAAACACATTACAAATAAATGTTTTATTTCGGATTTTTATATTTTTTCATTTTTTTTTTTTTTTTTAAGATCCTCGAGTTGGATCACCCAACTCGGGATACTCAGACTCGCTAGGGTGGCAAGTCGAAGTTACTCAAGCAAGTCCGAGCTGGGTCAGCCGGAGTTTCTCCACACTGATGCGAATGTAAATCAGTAAAATCACCTAAACAAGCATTATGCAACACTCAGGCCCAGATCTCCTTCTGTCAATCATTTCCTGGCCAATTCATAGGACCTTTCTCTTGGTTGTGAAGCTGGGGATACTTGACCACAAAATCTCTCACCCCATGCCCCTTCACCAGCAATCTCTACAAGAACAATCTCCTCCTCTAAAGTGGTGAAACCAGTTTCTATCTCTAACTGTTATATCTCTCCTATAAACCTTTGAAACAAGCTTAAAATAAGTGTGACAATCCTTGCACACTCTCAAATTCTTCACAATTCTTATGACTTCCCCTTCTTGAATCTTTAGAAGCCCAAAAGCCAGAGCAAGCTTCTCACTGTCATACATTAGAGAAGTTTCTCTCTTCTTCCTCCACATCATAAGAAACCATCTCTGTGTCTACTACATAACCAGCAAGCCTCAACTCTCTCTCTACATCACTCGACATCCTAAAAATCTCTTTTGAAACCGCCCTCCCAACTATGAATTCATAGACCACATTCTCTATTTCTATTGAGCTACACCCGGGTTGCTTTCGAATACCTCTAAGTTTCATAGTTTCTCCCACTAGAGCAACATCATTCCACCTATGAGCACGGGCGTAGAGGTTAGAGAGAAGGACATAATTCTCACCGTTTCCGGGCTCTAATCGGAGGACGTTCTGGACTGAGAGCTCTGAGAGATCGGTTCTTCCATGAATCCTACATGCTCCATGCAGTGATCTCCAAACTATGGCATCTGGTTCAACGGGCATGGACTCAATCAAAGCCATGGTCTCTTCTAATAAACCAGCTCGGCCTAGAAGATCAACCATGCATCCATAGTGTTGAATACATGGGGTCATGCTGAATTCACCTCTCATCATGGCCAAGTACTGGTAACCTTCATAAACCAGGCCCTCAGGGCTGCAAGCACATAACACACCAAGAAATGTCACCCCATCAGGCCTGATATGGCCATCACCCACCATCTCTCTAAAGAGTTTCAGAGCTTTTTCACCATAGCCATTCATGGCCACGTCTGATATGATGGCATTCCATGTGTACACATTCCTATGCCTCGTGCCATCAAACACCACCATGGCCTCATCTATGCTCCTGCATTTTGCATACATGTCAATTAGTGAAGTACCCGCAAAGACATTTACAGTTAAATTCCTGGATTTTGTGTTTTCATGAACCCATTTCCCCTGGTTCAAAGCACCCAAGTGAGCACAAGCAGAGAGAACACCAGTCACCGTGGTCTCAGTCGGCTTGAACCCAGAAATTCGCATCTCCGAAAACAAGTTCAGAGCATTCGACAACTCGCGATTATGGGTATAACCGGTGATCATGGCGTTATAAGAAACGGAGTTCTTTTGGGTCATTTCATCAAATATTTTGCAGGCCGAAGCCATGGATTTACAGGGAGAATACATGTGAAGGAGGGCAGTGTCTGTGTACACATTGGAATTGAAACCCAGGTGTATGATATGGGTATGGATGGATTGGCCAATATAGAGAGAGAAGGTTTGGGCACATGAGGAGCTGAAATGGTTTGGTGGTAGGCTAAGATGGCCTCATGGGGTTGGTGGTTGTGGGTGTGGGTTCTGATGAGGGAGTTGAAGGCAGGTGTGTCTTGGGGAAGAGAGAGAGGAGGGAAGAATTTGGGCATGAGAGGGAGTGGGGGAAGATGAGGGAGGTGGTAGTTTGGGAGAGAGAGGTGTAGAGAAGGGAGATTGGGTGGGTAGTAACATGGAGAGAAGGTTAGAGGGGGATAGTGGAGGTCTATCCAGTTTGGTTGGGGTTGGTAGTTTATCGTAACATTTTAAGATTCGAGAGAGACAAGGTTGGTTGTTTAAGGTAAATTGTAATTTACGTAAATATGAAAACAATATGGTGTCACAATATGATATCTTGGATTTTATTTTTATTATAGATAAATAATTTATTTTTTATTAAAATATTTAAAAATAAATAAATAAATAATATATAAATGTATTATTTATTTTTAATACAATGAAGTTACAATCACTCTTGCTTATCCGATTTTAAATTATACAATTGTGAGTATGTTAATGACTAGACTTAAAGTCCCAAATAATTTTTTTTGAATTTTGTAACATATCTTAAATCATCCAATTTGACATTCAACCAATTAGTAGTAATTGTGACATCTTTGTAACAAAAATAAATGATCTCCTGATATACAATCCAAAACAAAAAAAAAAAACAAAAAGGATAAAAGTCTAGAAGAGGCTTCAACTTTGTGCTATAGAAGCAAGGAAACCCACCCCACTAAGCCTAGTGTAGGTAAAGGACCCCTTCCTCACTAAATTACCGATAAACAAAAAACATGGGGAAAAAAGTCTACAAGAGGTTACAACTTTGTGCTATAAAAGCAAGGAAACCCACCCACTAAGGTTGTGCTGATGCAAAATTCTTCAATTGATAACACTTTGATAACACAGGACATGACAAAGGATCTTTAAGTTTTAAAAGTAGTTTATTTTGTAAATTATCTAGATTATTTGTTTATAATTTTTTTTCCAACTCAATTTATATATATTTTTAAGCTTTAAGTTTCAGAATTAGGTATGAGAATAAATTTTGAGTTATAGTGAAATTTTTCATCCCAAAATTACAACTTCAATAGATTTTTGAGGTATATCTTGCTTTAATTATTTAGAATGGCATGAAAAATGTTTTGGAGAAAAGGCAGGCGTTGTGTATCAGATATAGGCATGTTAACATGTTACTTGAGCTTCCGAGGGACTATAGTGTATAGCAGGTCCATTGGGCAAAAGACAGGCGGTGTCTATGATTCATAGTCTGTTGCCTTGTGATTTGTTTCGAAAGAAAAAACCAAAAGTAGATTTTGAGCTCTTGAAACCCCATTATCCTAAAACCCTAAATTTGTTTCTCCACAACCCAAATTCGATGGTCAATATTGGAGCAACTTTTTAGCTACAAAGTGGTGTACTTTATTTCTCTACTTTTTTTTATTTCTTCAGATTTTCCTAGTGATGATTAAATATTATTTGAGAGGTCTAGGTTCTAATAAGTTCCTTGCTGTTTTGGTCATGGAACCAATGTACAGTTTAGTCCCATTGGCTAATACCAATTCCTTTTAAATATGGTATGTGGGAAATATTAACTACAGAATATGGGAATTGAGCTTAGGCCGTAGCATTGCAAATCATCAAGCACTAACCAATTAAGCCAAGTTTTTTTTTCTAACATCTTTTTGCAGTAAAAAATTTATACTTTTAATAATTTAAATTCATATTTGTTATAAGTACCTGGTTTCTATGCGGCCACACCTGCATATGTAGAAATGTGGGCCTATTAATAAATGTACTTTTGGAGATGGATTTTTGGACTTCATTTTTAAGGACATGTAATCTCTAACATGAAGATCCTGAATATGAAAAAATAAGTAAATTTTAAAAACTAAAAATAATAATTCTAGTAAGAAAACACTTGGACCATTAGTTTCCTTAGTTTTTAAATGGAACACCTATTTGCATCCATCTTTGAGATAAATGCTTTACACTTTTTGGACCGCATATGTAGTCATGCGGTCCAGCCCGCATGAAACAATTTTCCTTGTCATAATCACATTATGAAATGTAAACCACAACTGAGTTCACTTAATGCTATGATGAGTAATCCTTTTCAATAATTTCCATCGTCTTTTGTTATGGTCAACTAGAAAAACAACAAGCATTTGGTTATAATTGCTCAAAAAAAAAAGAAAAGAAAAGAAAAAGAAGAAAGCTTTTAGTTTTCAAAACTCAAACGTGTTTTGGAGTTGTATTATTAAATAAAATTAACATAATTAAATAAAACCAATGAAATCAAACATTAAAGAGTTATTAACGAGGAGTATAGTTATGAATGCAACGTTTGGACTGGAAAGATAAAAAGGGTTAGGCTCGTTCAAAGGGGGGAAAAAGAAACAAAATAATTTTTTTTTTTTTTTTTGTAAGTAATAGTAGTATCATATTTTTGTATTTTTTATGTGAGCATTAACTTTATGACGGATCTACATACGTCTAGTTGTGTTACCCACTACCCTCATCACCTATGCCTAGATACTATTTTCAGTTTCATAATTTCCCTTTAATACATGACTAGTTAACAACCATGTTATGTATGTGCTTGACATGTTCTTTGTTTTTTTGTGCTTTATATTTTTTGTTGCTTCACCCGAGTTAGTTTGAAACTTATCATTTAACCAGCAATTATAAATGAAAATTATAAAGTTTATCTATTTTCAATTGGAAAAAAAACATAAATTTGATATGTAACCCCCTTATTTTAAATTGACATAATTGAGAATTTGCAAAATGAAAATTTTTAAATATTTTTATTTGAGATTTTCAAAAAAAAGAAAGAAGGTATTATACTATTGTTTTTTTTTCCACACAAATGAGGGTTTATGCCAGTGAATTCATCAAATAGGGTCGGGAGTCACCGATACAGACCGAGAATCCATGAAGACATACCTGATTCCTAGTCTAAATTGAGAATCACATTTGTTTCCCACATACTCACTATGTTTATTCTTCGAAGTGGGTGAGTTTGTCAAGGAGCTAGACAATCCGAATCACCCAAATCACCATGTTTCCATCCTCTCTCTTTTTTTAAATTATTTTTCATATTTTCAATTTTTCAAAATTAAAAATATAATTTAACTTTTTTAGAACAATTTTCACACCAAAGAATTCATCCAGTTTACCCATCCGGTCCAAATATTCAGAAGGCTAGTCTCTCAGCCAATTCGGTGTACAGCACCAATTTTTTTTTTTTTTTTAGAACAATTTTCGCACCAAAGAATTCATCCAGTTTACCCATCCGGTCCAAATATTCAGAAGGCTAGTCTCTCAGCCAATTCGGTGTACAGCACCAATTTTTTTTTTTTTTTTAGATAAGTCATTTATGATGACAAACCCCTACCTATTTTTGAAATAGTCAATTTTTTAACTGAAACTCAAGCTGTACTACCATCACGACCTAGCCGCATTCCCCATACAGCACCGCTTGCAATTTTTTCCAATTCCCACTAACTTGTCATGAATTTAATTGGAAGTTTGTTTCTTTTCATGGCCATCCATAGCATTGACGCCATTGCCATGTAAGACCATTGGCCACAATTTAATTTTTATGCATTTATTAGTGAATACAAGACCCTCACTCTAAGGAAGAGCGTGGCAACGGAGAACACCGGAGATTTACTCCTTCTAGCAAAGGACCTATGAAGGATATCTTTTTTTCGTCTTTTTTTTTTATCTCAAATTTTGAGCTCCATATTTTCAACAGAAAAAAAGAGACAAAAAGATATAATATCATTATATACATTTTATTTTCTTATTTATTGTTTTTTTAATATGTTAAAATAAGATATTATAATGTAGTAATATTATGCTCGGTTTCTATGCAGCCAAGCTTGCATATGTAGAAATACGGGCTTCGTTAATAAATTTATTTTTGAGATGGATTTTAAGATTTAATTTTTAAAGACATGTAATCTCTAACATGGAGATCATGAATATGAAATAAATAAAGTTTAAAATTTATAAATAATAATTCTAGTACGAAAACATTTAGACCATCAATTTCCTTTGTTTTTTAGATGGAACACCTACTTGCATCAATCTTAAAGATGGATGCTTTACACTTTCTGGACCACATATGTAGAAATGTGGTCCAGCCCGCATGAAACAATTTTCTATAATAAAAACATTTAATGTCATTATATTATTATGGGGTGTGGTTTACATAAGGCTGAGGCCTTAAACAATCAAATGAAGGTGCACTTTTAAATGTTGTCGAATGATGTTGTTTCAATATTGAAAATCCTTGTGATGACTTGAGAATCTATTTTCATGTCTAATTATAAAATTTAAAACTTCAAAAATAGTATAAGATCAAGCAGATCTATAAACACTTGGAAATCTTGAAAATTGATGGTCCATAAAGTATAATACAAGATTCTCTATTTTCAAAACTTTGAAATCCATTTTTTTCATGTCAATACATCTTGAAGTCGAGATGATTGATTTGAGGCTTTTTGGGCACCGAAACAACCTCTTTTAGCGAATTTTTGAGGTACGTCTATATTTGATTGTTTAGGGCCCCACCCTTACATAAATGGTTTCCAATTATTATTATTTTTATAATATTATATTATTATCTTGGTGTATGAACATATTTTTATACCAATATTGTAATATTACAATTTTTTTGTTAACAAATCATGATATTAAATATTATGATATTATATTTTTTTAAAATTATTATAATTATGATATTATAATATAATTTCAATATTTGTATATAATATTATTACCATTATTTTTTTGAATTTTTTATTACTAAAATGGTAAGAAATTAATATTTACTTAAATAAATACACATACCCCCTAAAATTGGACTTTCTAAAAACCTCCTCCCAACCACTTTTTGTATTGCAACTTTTACCGCAAAACAAACTTTTATAGTAAATACCCCCCAAAATAAAAAGTTATAGTTCTTTAAATGAAAATGTCATTGTCCTTACATTTGGCATCACATCCCCGTAAGCGCTTAATGACCAAAGATGGTTTGACACATATTCTTTTTGGACCAGTACCCATGTCAATAAGCTCCCTGTCAGACTGCGACAAACAAGTACCAAACCGATGGCACATATTGCTAAACCACAATTTCACTTGCCGAACCGAGATCGATATACTTGCTACAGGATCACCATACAACATTGGCGGATTGACATCACCTTCTACCTGATGGACAACACACAATGCCGGGTCGAGTGCACCTCCTGTCGGACTGAGTGGATACTATGCCTGATCGAGTGCATAATATGTCAGACTGGGGCGTGGATATAACTAAAGGGAGGGCATTTTGGTAGTTATGTGACATTCTTTTTGGATTCGGGGGTATTTGTTAAAAATTTTTGTTTTGGGGTAACAATTGTGAAAAAAATTTTGGTTGGAAGGAGGTTGTCTAGAAAGTCCAATTTTGGGGAGTATATATAATTTTCTCAATATTTTATTATAAATAATAATATTCTGAGTGGAACATATTTTGTCATTCATATATTACTCATATTTTAGTATTTGTATTTAAGAATAGTATAGTAATAGCTAGACAACATAGATATAGTCGTATAAATACATATGACAATATTTTTAAATAGTAAAATATAAAATTAAAATAAATTTATGTACATATCTCCCCAGAATATTGTGATAAAAAATAAGAAAAATTTGCTTCAATTTTCAAATTTTGGTTCATAACTCATTTTTTTACTTTTAAAAAAAAAAAAACCCAAATTGCCCCTTCTTGTATCTTCGAGATCCGAAATTCCTATGGTAATTTCATGAAAATTCATATTTTGAAAATTGGAAAGTTCTTCTAGTTCCACATCCCACTGTTGGTGTACCGTGGGAATAAAAAGAATTTGAGGTTCTTAAATCCTAAAAATTTAAATTTGGAGAATCCAAATGCAAAAGCTTTGGGTTTTAAAAATATGAAACTTTCAAATTTTGGATTTATAAATATATTATATTCTAAATAGCAAATCTTCAAAATCCAAAATTTTATCCAAAATTTACAAACTTCCAACTTACTAAATATGAAAGAATACATTTGAAAGAACTTAGAGGTGGCTCCAATAAGAGACATGATGAGGAAAGTAGATTTAGGTGGGCTGCCCATATACAGCGGGGACCCAATATAGGGCCGGTTAGTAAATGCGATTTTTTTTTTTTTGGGTTAATCAATGGGGATATTAGTCCACTACCCGTTTTATTAAAAATAGCAAAAATATGTTACATGAACAATTCTTATACAACCCTTGGCAAGGGAATACTAGCAACATCAGATAAAATGAAAGGCGTTACAAAATCTGAGGGGCCAGCACGCCAAACCGTTGCTTCATTCATAGAAACTGCAGCCTTGGCCAAGACATCAAGAACCAAGTTGGCCTCTCTATAGATATGCGAGATCTTCCAATGATTACCAACAAAAGAGCCAAGCTTTGAATTACAAATATCCACCATTGTGCGCAATCTCCAAGGAGGACTACAACGACGACTTATGGAATCAACAAGAAGCTTGGAGTCACTTTCAATAATACTAGGTAGTCATTTTAGCTCCTTTGCTAGTGAGAGCCCCTTCTCCAATGCATAGAATTCAGTTGTGTTATCAGAGTTATTCCTCAACAAGGATGCAAAGGCCGCAATGAATCCACCTGCATCATTTCCCCCACAACCAATGCTACATGGATTACGCCTGGAAGCCCTGTCAATGTTGAGCTTGAAGAAACCTAAAAGAGGTGGCAGCCACACCAAAGCCTTAACCTAATGCAAAATATGTTGCAAGAGTTGCTCCCTAAGTGCACTTGGCCCCCCCAAGGACACGAGCATTTATCTCCATCAAAAATTTCTCAAAATGGTAATGGATTATATACTATTCCAAACATACTGCATACTTGTGGATCAAAATCTAAATTTGATCCAATCGGCCATCAGAGTAGCTATGGTTTGCTCAAGGGGAAAACACTTCCCGAATCTATTGAGAATGGATCTCCATATCAAATTAGAGTATGTGCATTACACCATAACATGATCCGGAAATTTTTCCTCTTAGGCACACAATGGGCAAATAGAAACTAAAGCGAGGCCCCTTGATTGAAGTAATGATGAAGTAGGTAAACTGGAATACAAAGGTAACCATGTGAACCATTCCACCCATGGAAGAGAAGGCGTAGACCACAAGATTATGAGGACAGGTTTTACAGGCTCATCCCTTTTGATGTACTCCCAAACCCTCCTCACTGAAAAAATACCATCGGCCGCATGGATCCAAACAAGCTGATCCTCAAATGAATGGATATGTAAAACATTAGATAGTACTTCTTGGGAGATATGGTCCAAGAAGGAGGGGAGAAGATTCCATTTGAGAGGTGCACATTCTAAAAAATCAGATACTTTTGCCAAGGCTTAAGAACCAAGAAGCAAGAGAGAATTCGTACTATAGACTATTCTGATAACTATAGTTCGGCCCATAAATTAATGTGCCTACTATTGTCAACCAACCATTTAACATTAAGTTGCAGCCTATTTATACCCAAAACTATAACACATCAGGCATGTAAGCATATTACAAACTTAGCCTTCCAAATCGTGGTGTAGCAATAGTAACTATAATTGAAAAATCTTGCTAAGAGAGTAGATAAAAATGACTCTCAAAGCAAACTTCATCGTACCAGCTACATTAAAGTCTAATACATGACGCAAACCCAATCCCCCCTCTTCTCTTTTCAGGCATAGCTTATTCCAATTTACAAGATGCAATCCCTTATTTTCAATAGTCCCTGCCCAGAGGAAATTACACTGCAACCTCTTAATGATATTACAAGTGCGCCCTGGTAGAATAAAAAGCAGCAGCCAATAAATAGTAGATGCGATTTGGTTTAAGTAAAAGCCTTTAAAAGGACAAAGAGAATGCCCACAAGAACATAGATAGAATTAATGAGAAAAAATATGAACACTGATATTCATATTGAGGGTATAACCCTTGATAGAGTAGAATATTATAACAAAATAACTTACCTCAAATAGTTAAGATAAAACTACGATGATGACGACGACGACTCAACGAAGAGCTAAATTATTTGATACTTAAAAAATGACAGAAAATAGGTACGGCTACTTTCCTCCTAAATTTGGGTCTTAGGTTTTGCAGGAATAATAAATGGAAAATGGTTTGATAGGGTTGCATCCCTATCAAAATAAATAAACATCATCTCATAATTCATCAAAAATTACAAATCAAGCATTGTAGAACTTTTATATAGATATCTTCGCTAGAACATTATGATTGTGAAAAAAAGAAAGGATTTTAAGCTCTAAAGTTGTGTATATTGTAATAAACTATTTAGACCGTCTATTCCACCTTAAAAATAAGTATTCATTTATCCGCAAGACCTCTACCATTTCTTAGTTTCAAATTTTATTGACGGTGTTGTTGGAAATTGATTATAGATCCATGAGATTTCCATTACCGTGACTTTATTTTTGTTTTCATAAACCTTAGGCCTCGTAGAAACTTCATCTGATGGTGTTGTTGGAGATCGTGTGGAGATTTCCATTACCGTGGCTTTATTTTTGTTTTCATAAAGCTTAGGCCTCATCCATAGTAAATTGACGATATGCTCCGGCGGGAATATGAAATCGTTTTACTATAAATCGAGTGGTCCCTGGTGCCCGAGAGAAGAGCGCGATCCATACGCATCAGAAAGAGAGAGAGAGACATCACTTCCTCTGTGTGTGTGAGAGCGAGAGAGAGCACTTCCTGGTTTTAGAGAGAGAGAGAGAGAGGGGTTCGTGTCTCAAAGGGAGTGACATATTCCTCTCATCATCATCCTCTCTCACTCTACTGTCTTCAAGTGAGCTCTGCAACTTGTGCTTCCAATTCACATCCCCAGCAATAAAGAGAGGGGAGAATGGGGAAGGGAAGGAAGCCGATCCCGCTTCTCTACACTCAAAACTAGAGATAGAAAGCAAGGTTCTAGAGAGAGAGATTGTGTGTGCGTTTGTAAATTTTGGAGAATGGGGAGGCGAAGGAAGCGGATCCTGCCCTGTGCTAAGAATATTGGTCTGCCTCTGTTCTACGCGTACTGGGTGCCTCCTGTGATTGGAGAGGAGAACTCAGAAGAAGAACCAGGCGAAAAACAGAGAGGAAATGAACAACGCTTCATTGTTCTTGGAGGAGGATGAGGCGACAGCCGTACTGGTCTCCAAAACACCCTATTGATCGCCCAATTCGACTTTGCTACCAATTCTCTCTCTGAACCAGTCAGTCTCTAAAACTCTTTGTGTGTCCTTAGATGTGATGCAGATTTATGCGTTTTATTTTTTTAGAGTTTAGGCATTTAATTCATCAACTTATTCATTGATGGTTACTCCCAGTTATTTTTTGTGATGATTTTGAGCCTATTTTCATGAGTATTTCTGGTGTATTTTCATCCTTCACTCTTTGCATGAGGAAATAAATTATTTAGGTTAATCTGAAACTGTCTCTTCTTTTTGCCCCTTTTTTTTTCTGGTTCTGAAAGAGAATTAAGAGGCATTAAGTGTAACCACTCAAGCTGATAAAATTAGTATTATTATCTATGAACGGAATTGAGCAATATAATTGAAAAGTAAAGATTGTCAATAACCGGCGCTATACTTCCAATGGGGATGGCATTGCTCGTATTCACGGTCTCTATGAAGTAATGGCAGGTGAACAAGTAGAATTTGAAGAAAGTACAATAGGCATTGCTCTGAATTTCAATCAAGGTTTCAAAAGAAATATTCAAATATATACATATATTTGCTGTCTGAACGCACATATATGCATATATTTGTGTTAATTTTGTAATCTATTGCATTTGAAAATATTGTAACGTACCTTTTTATATATAAACATATGTCATATCGCATGTTGAGAATAAACTTGTTCACAATTTTTCAAAATTCAAAACATACAAAATTTAAAAGTCTAATAGGCTATGTATTAGTAACAGTCTCCAATTCTCCATATTCCATAATAACATGGACTCGAAGTCTCCAACTCTCAAAGTCTTTAACAAACTTACATAAGTATAAAACCAAACACCAAAATAGTCCAAAAAGGCAAAAAGTTTAACATCCAAATGTCTAAAGTCCAAATCGAGATGGTGCAATTACGAAAGAAGAAGATAGAGGACATATGCATTTCTTCAATCATCGTCAATAAGAATCAGAATCAACATCGTTATTGCTTGCATTTGCATTGGAATCAAGACCGTCATCATCAGAATCATCACCCTCTTCAACATATTGCTCTTCTTCTGCAGTTTCTTCTAAATCTGCCTCCTCCTCCTCTATCTCCCTCTCCCTCATGAGTGTGAAGTACCAGTAGAACTCGTTGCTCGAGTGGCCCGCCTAGGAATCAGAAGCTCGACTCGAAGCCTTCTCGATCATTTCCCAAGTCAAACCCTCCCTGGGGAATACCTCCTCAGTACCATGGTCTCCGACGAGCGAATCAGAAGCATTATTCATATCTTTCGAAGCAATGTGATCCTTCTTTTGTTGGTTACTTTCTTCGAGCCTCTGATTCTCTCTAACAAAAACCAAGTCATTGAGCTTCCTTTATTCGAGCGTGTTTCTTCTCTTTATATGCACCTATAAGAAACAATGCATGAGTACTAGGCTACTGGTCTACTTTTATTACTATTACTAATTAAGTCATATGTCAGTAAACTATTATATCATCTGTTAATATGTTTGTATCTATTCACTCTTATGAATCTATATTATAAAAATGAACTTGTAAAAAAAAAGAAAGAATATACAATACCATTTCAAACGAAGTGGGCAACCTTCTGGAGGTGTAGAGCACTACTCCCATGTTGTCTCTACCATTGGGCTGCAATATGTGGGCAACCCTTATAATTAATTTACTTATTTAACATTATCATAAAAAATTTTAGGAACTTGAAAGAAATTTTCAAACAAATATACAAAATATATTATTATTACCTGGTTCGTGTTTGCTTATCTATCTTACTGCCATATCTTTCCCGAATGACATCAAAGCACACTTGTATGAATGAGCTGTTCAATTGATATCTAATCTTGGATATTTGGATCGGGAACTAATCTCGCAAGGACTCATTAAAACCATCTATAGTTGTATCTTTTGCCTCAATATCAACATCAACATAAAAGAACTTGGGGTTCAAGTAGTACCCTGCATGCAATGGTCTATGGAGCTTCTTATCCTACTTGTCATCTATAATCTCCCAAATTGGGTCGTACCTCATCATTGCCCAAATTATCTACAATCTCCTTCTTAGCTCCTTCAATCCCTCTTAGCTTCTTCAAGTGCATCATATATAAAGTCCATAGAGGGCTTATCAGCATCAACCAAAAGCAAGACCTTCACCAAAGGTAAAAATACTAGTATCGCATGCTTTACCCCATGCGAAAAATATTAAGAAAGAATAATATCCCGTGTCTTCTTTCCCTTGGCATCTTTAGACCACCTACACGTACTCCAATCCTCTAAAGCAAATATAGCTCTTAGTAGTGTTTTGCATAACTCATATGGAGTTGAGCCTTTCAACCCTGACCCAAATTTCCCAATTGCTTCCAACATTGTATGGAAGCTATTCTCTGTGGGGGGCCTGGGAATTCACGGCCACCTTACCCTCCTTTGCAAGTGGTGTTGGAGACTCGCCACTCAGCCTGACAACCTTTGGCACCTCATCCTTCGATCCAATTATCGACTTTCTGCTTTGCCTTGGTCCTTACCAGAAGCTCATCCCCATAGTGTTTCCGGGTTTTGGCAGTCCATCTCACACTCTCTCCACAATTTCTTAGCCCATATCAGGTTTTTTCCCAGGAACAGGCGAAATGTGCGATTCTGGCTTGATCTTTGGGTGGGAGATTCTTCCCTTTCCATCCAATTCCTTCTCTCTCCTGCCTTGCTAGAAATCCCCAGGCATCGAGAGGAACTCCGTCCGGTTTCGGGCACCTCCACTTCTTGGAACCCTGAACTTCACCGGCTCTTACGAGACGAGGAACCTTCTCAGTAGCCTCTCTTTTTCGTTTCCTCAATCACCCCCAACCTGAACCCTCAGGAACCTCCTCTACCAATCCTTCGGCTCCGAGGGCTTGGAACCCTTTGATCCCTCATAGTTACCTGTTATTTAACTGGCTCGCCTTGTGGGGAAGGGTCCTCACCATATATCAATTACAGAGACACGGCTTACAAACCCCCAGTAGGTGTGTTATGTGCCTCTCTGTAGAAGAGACAATTGACCATCTCTTTATGCATTGCCCTCTAGCTTCTAACCTATGGTGTGACTCCAACTTTTCGATTTGCTATGGGTCACTCTCGAATCCATCCCTAGTCTCTTCAAGCTCTGCTCTTTCCTCCCCTGACCTAAAGCCGGTAGCTTACTCTAGAAAGCTATAGTCGCAGCAACCCTTTGGACAGTTTGGGAGGAGCACAATAACAGGGTTTTCCAATGAGTTATGGCACCAATTCACAAACTCATAGAGACCATTCAGGGCACGGTAATTTTTTGGGCCACAAATCACAAACACTTCAAAGCCATGCCCGCAAACGACTTTCACCTTAATTGGGGACACGTCCTTTCTTTTAGGTAAATGAAAGTCTCTCGGTCCACCCTTTGGAGAGCCCCTAATAGGGGCACCATTAAACTTACCTTCGATGGGTCCTCCCTGGGCAACCCTGGCGCCGTAGGCATAGGTGGCATTTTCCACAATCATGAAGGCATCTCCCTTCTTTCATTCTCTTCCTCCATAGGGACAACAAACTCCACGGAAGCCGAATCCCATGGCCTGCTTGAAGGCCTAAGATTGTTCGATCCTTCATGGGTCTCCTCCCTCACTATAGAAGGGGATTCAAAAAAATGTCATTCTCTGGGCATCTAGCCTTTCCCAACCCCCTTGGAAATTGTGGCACATCTTTGACGAAGTTCATAATCTTTACAGGTGTACACAGGTCTCCTGGACTCATACTTGGAGGGAGGCCAACCAGGTAGAGGAGGAACAAGCCAGACAAGGAGTTTCTATGCCATTAAGGACTGCGATGGTGCTGAGTTTTGTGTCTCTCTGTTTTTAGTTTGTTTTAGGTTTGCTTTTCTTAGCCTCTTTGGTGTTGTATGCTCCTGTGGATTCCAGGGGTTCTTTTGGTTGTTTTCTTTTGTTTGCCTTTGGACCTTGTTGTTTTCATTTTCATTTTTCCTTTGTCACCTCTCGCTGTAACTTCACCTCTCGGGGACCTCTTTGTAACCTTCTCTTTACCTTCAATACAATGTTAACAATATATTAAAAAAAGAGGACTTTTGATTAAAAGCGTTAATATTTGTGCTTAAAAAACAACAAAAAAAACTTTAAAGTTTATAATTGTTTAAAACCCTCGGTTGGTGTTATTAGAAGACAAATTCTGTTCACTGCTTTGAGGAACATTAGTTATTGTTGTAGTTGGTATTGTTATCATTCTTACTGATGATTTCATATTGGCATAATTATTATGATTGAAACAGTTAAAATTGCCTTGAGTCAGCATATTATAAAAAAGAAAATCATGTAAAATGGTTTTTGTGGAGAGAGAAAATTGGGTTAATGTCAATTGCCAACCAACTATTTCGGTGCTCTGTTAGATCTAGAGTTAGATGTGCTCAAAATTATTATTATAAATTATTTTGAAGTTGTTCATCTACTGATTTTAAAACCATCCCTAAAATTTAGGGTCAGACAAATTCTGTTTGGATGGTCAAGTTGAGGGTTTTGTATGTGGGGCATTGTTCTATCACATTAACCTAGTGGCCAATGTTAGCTTTTTCCACACACACACACACCTAGAAATGTTCAACACCTCCCAACACCACTCCCTCCCCCCCAAAAAAAAAAAGTTCTTTGGAGTGCCTCATTCATAAGGCAACAACCCCTGGCTGCTAGGGTGCTTGGGATGTGCTTCCGCCTTTCGAAACATGAGGCCAATTTGGACACTGTGATTGGAAATTGTTATAAATGCCCCCCAACATGGGGCCCATTTGGGCTACTAATAGAAATACTCTTCTTAATTCTTGTTGCAAATGCCAGATGATGTTGCACTGTACAATGGTGGTGCTTCTGTTATTGAGTTTGTGGTGTCTTGGACTTTGTGCCTACTTATCCTTTTTTTTTTTTCCGTTGATAACCCAGTGGCTACTTATGTTCTGACAGGCAATATGTTTGCTTTTGTGGTTATTAATCTGTTTTCTATTATTGGTTTTGTTTCTTGAGGACTTAAATCTGAGCCCATGGTCGGGAGATAGAAATATGAAAACATTATTGCCACACTTGGTTCACGTTGCTATGAACCAAGAATGCCCCATATCAGAAACATGCAAAAATCATTGGGGTCACGCTGTCTGAACCCAAGATACCAAAGGAACCTCACTGACCAAGAAACCGACTGCTGGAGGTATTTCTTTATCTTCTCAACCCTCACTTTACCCTGAATGCCTGAAATAACCTGGTGTTGCAGCCAGCAAAGTTTGGTAGGTTCTCGGTCTTTCTACAAACAACTCGGACCTTGCCCTTCAAACCTGGTTATGGCTAACAAAGCATGGTTCACCCCAGTATCCCCCTAAAGATCAGGCTTTTTGCTGGTTACTTATTCATAAGGAGACCCTAAATGTCGACCACCTTTAAAGAAGGGGGATTCATCTAGCAAACTGTCGTATCACGTGTAAAGGTGTGAAACTTGCCTGACCACCTGTTCCTGCTATGTGAGATAACCATCATCAAACAATGGTCTTTCCTCCTAAACCTCTTTGACTTTGAGGGGGTTCATATTGGGGGTGTCAGACAAGTCTCACACAGTTTACTTTTAGCTCACCCTCCCAGGGACTGGTCTTCTCCTTTGGAGATCTACATTTTGGCCCTGGTTTGGACCATTGAAATGAGCATAACAAGACCTTTGGAGATCCGCATTTTGGCCCTGGTTTGGACCATTTGAAATGAGTATAACAACAGGATATTTGAGGCTTGGGGATCCTATATAGAGCCCCTGAAAGACAAACTAACGACCATTGTCAATAGATTCACTAGACTATGAAAGGAGTTCACTTCCTTCTCCACTTCTGATTTCTTACCAAACTGGCAGTACATCTCAAGTCCACCCACATGGGCACTTGTAGATCTATTTTTTCGGGTCCCTCCCAAACAAGGAAATGTCAAACTTAATTTCAACAGATGTTCCTACATTGATCCAGGAAGCGCAGGAGTAGTCAGGAACAGTGAATCATCTGTCTTCTTTGTCTTTTCAGGTCCACTTGGAAACACGAAAGCAATTGTTGCTGAGGCGCAGGCACTACCAATGTGGCTAAGTTGTTTCAGCACCATGGGGTTCCTCCTTGGTAGGTTAGGGTGATCAAGAATGTCATCAATCGGGCCAAAAAGTTTTCTCCCTGTCCCTGGTCTTGGGAACACCTTTTCAAGAAATCAATGAAGTGACTGGCTCCATGAGTATTTCTTTTTCACATTTGGGGACAAGCAAATGCCTTAGCAAACACCCTCACTAAGGAGGGTGCTGACGATCCAAAATTAGCCATCCTACGGCCCCTGACCCTTTAAAGTGCAAGGCACTCATCCTTATTCGGGCCAGTCTTACATTTTGGGTGTTGTAGTAGCCTCCTACCGAAAGGAGTTACTTGTCTCTCATCTCTCTCTTTTCTTCCCCATTCTTCTCAACATGACTCTGAATTATTACAACCTCTTGTAGCTACCACAGCTTGTTGACTACCATACAATTTTTGTAAACAACATATTTTTATACGTAACACGGTTAACTTTTCTCCCAAAAACAAAAGAATAAGAAAGGGGTCTAGTCAATTAAAGCTTCATAAACAAATAAACATGTACAAAAGCTTAAAGTGTCCTTTTCATTTTGAAAAAGTGGATCATCATTATCATCAGAGCCTTTTTTCCAACTATTTGGGCTCAGTTATATTATGCCACTTCACTCTATCAAGGGTCATACTCTCAGTTAGGCCAATGCTCTGCATAAGCAGATAATGTAGATTCAAGACTCATAGAAAGTATTGACAAAGCTTTATGTTGGCTGTCTATCTAACACAACCCATATCCTTTACCTAGGCTTGGGACGAATTAAGGGAAAGTTTAAGGTCCTCACCTTTTTTGGATCAACCCTAATATATATAATTATAATATAATATATATAATGAGTCCACACATAAAAGTGCGGTTGAACATAACCAAACTTCTTTGTCATCCATTGTCTTTACGTTCCTTCCTTTCCTTCTTCATTCTGGAGGACGTTGAGGGCGTCGAGGGCAAATATCACAAACATATCAATATTGTAACAAATTACAAAGATACTTTCCTTCACATTGCAAAAAATTTTCTCCATTTTATTTATTGCTTTTGCAATTTCAGGAATTAAATATGCTTGAATGTCATGTAAACATTAGTTTGCCAGATGTGAGCTAAATATTTATAAACAATAGACCAAAATATTGAGTTCCTGCAATTTCAAAATTGAAAACTATTGGGGACTTTTATTTTCCTTTTTTACTCTTTTATATTTTCTATTTTTTTTAGTTTTTTTATTAATTATTTTATTTTTCCTTTTTTCAATAAGATTTTGGCAAAATTTCCCTAGAGCACATTGCACAAAGGATCTATTATTTTGTTAGGCTCTATCCAATGACGAAAAAAGTTTTATCCCTGTTGGTCGCATATGCAGCAAACCTTGGCTGAATGTAATAGCTAATGTTCTTGAAGTGCCAGATGAAAGATCCAATATCTATAATGTATGCTACTTGTAATGTTTGGGATGTCCTTATTCAACTTTATTGGACGGAGCATACGTCTTTAACCATCTTTTATACTATAAGGATACCTTTGTCCAAAATTATTAGTAAGTGTATTCTGAAATTTAAAATGGGAATAATCCGTCATGCCTATGGTTACTTTTGAGAGTTTTTATTTCCCTTCCCTGGAATTATGGAGCAAACCATCACTGGTCATACTTTATTGACTTGTTAGCACTTAACAGATAAAATTTTTCATAAGATCGGCTTGTAGTGTTGTTCATAATGCTTTCATAATGCATTTCTGAATGTACTTCGAACATTGATGACTCACTGGGCTTCTTGGATGCTTTAATACTATAGATGAACATTCACAGCATTCATCTGATGTTTTTTGCATGTGGTGATACTAGCATGGTTGTGTTTATATACTCATTATTAGTGAATTGGCGTCTTATCTTTTCTTGTTCTTTTTTCTAATGTTCTAAGTTTCCCGTATGTTCATTTTGCAGGGGAACCATTGAGGGTGACATTGCTATTATCAAAGCGTCTAATATGCAGGTGCAGCGAAGACTCAAAGAGGCACACCTGATATTGTTACATCCATGGATTTCTCCCAGGATTCCAGGTTTTTCTCTTGTCTTGTTCTCAAATAATACATTATTCTCCAATAATATGCAGGTGCAGCGAAGACTCAAAAGGGGCACACCTGATAGTTTTTACATCCATGGATTTCTCCCAGGATTCCAGGTTTTCCTCTTTTCTTGTTCTCAAATAATACATGTTTGATTTGCAATTCTTTCATGGCTTTGGTTTCTGTTTCTGGTGATTCAAGTGCAAGGGTGACAGTGATTGAAGACCAGCATAATAAGGGTTTGTTTTACAGTTTGTTCTTCTTCTTTTTCTCATGGTTTGTACTGCCATGGTTTCGACGGAGGTATCTGATTGTGCCTGATGTTTTTGCAGCTTGGTATATCCAGAGTATCATAATCATCCTCGTGATTCTTCTCGCAAAATCTATGTTTACTACTTGAAAAACCCCTCTCTTCCGTAGCCGAGATGGGTAACAACTTGCTTCAGCACTGGAGAATGCTGTAATTTGTTACGTTATGTTACTAAGGGCCTTTAATTTCTTATAAGAAATGGTTTACTTGGGTGTACAAAGATGATCCTTTTAACATTTCTTTTTATTTTACTCTTAATTCAAATATCAATTTTTTTTGTTTAAGTGGTAGAAGGCATAATAGTGGCAGTAGAGAAAGAACGACGATTGTCTCCTAAATGTCTTATTTGTTTGAATCATTTTGACATATTGGAGCTGCTCTGAAAACAAAAAGCTTGCATTATGTGGCTTCTAACATTATACTAGGAAATAACAATGAGGCCTTTATGGAGGTTGGATACTATGGGGACTCATTGGGCTCATTATTACTACGGTAGTCTCACATAAGATGAGATTGATGATGTCCCTACATAATATTAAGTGAAACCTAACAAATTTCTTTCTCTCACCTTCTCTCCTTCTCCCTCTCTCTTTATATATATATATATATATTATAAATGTTTATAAGTAAAAATGAATAATGATTTCGTCTACTCTCATCACTGTTTAAAGTTCATTTACAGTTACGATTGTTCGATTGTGTTTTATTTTTTATTTTTTTTACAAATCGGAATAACTTAAAATTTGGAGTGTGTGTTCATCAAAAATAAGAGAATTTACAAAAAATATCAAAAACATATTTTACATGAAAAAAAATTGATCGAAATACCCCCGAAAGATTTAGGGGGTATTTTGGTTAATTTTTTTTCATAAATTATTTTTTTATATTTTTATTAGGTGCGTGTCTCATTAAGATGTAGACACATTCCAAATTTCAAATCATTCTGATTTATAGAAAAAAATGAAACACTACCGGACAATCATGACCGTGTGATGGATTTTGGATGGTGATAAAAGTAGGCGAAATCACTGTTTATTTTCGCCTATAGGCGTTGAGAAGATATATATATATATATATATATATATATATATATATATATATATATATATATATATATATATATATATATGTGTGTGTGTATGTGCGTGCATGCGCGTGTAGAGGCATTCATGTGTATAATAAGGCTTCTCGATGTGGCTGAAATTTACATCTTCACTAGAGTTTTCAATAACGTGAGTTCTCCGGAATGGCAATAGAGCAAGTCGGATGCCAGTTCCGAGGCTTATTTTTTCTTTGTCATTACGGAATAAGGGAAAATTAGATTTTTTATTTTATTTTTTATCACCTAACATGTTGGTGTTTTTACAAAAGTGGGGTTCCAAACGTAGTTGCGGTACAGTTCCTGCATAACGGAAAGAAGACACTAGTACAAAACCCATTCATCGGTCCATCCAAACTAGGCTTTAGAACATTGTGCAAGTTTGACTATGAGCAAACTTCTCAAACTCTGAAAATGTACGCTCATGCGAGTTTGGGAGATGGCTCCAATCTCAGGGACAAGGAGTAGCCCTGCTTAATTTTATTGGAAAATGATTTGATAGGTTTTATCGGAAATCTTTTACATCGATCATCTCGATTTGAACATTATAGTTGTGAAAAGAAACTAGGATTACAAACTCTAAAAATAGTGTATATTATTATCTAGACTGCCCATTTTTTCTTAATAAGTGCTCACGGATTCACAAGATCCATACCATTTTTTGAGTTTCTAATTTTATTGTCGATGTTGAAAATTGATTTTAGAGCCATTATAAATTTCTGTAGCCAAAAGTTTTTTCCGGATGAGGATTTGAGGTGAGGCTTTATTTTGTTTTTATAAAGCCTAGGCCTTATAGAACCTCATCCTATTATTAATAATAAATCATTGCTTGAATGTTCAGTGAGCACAAAAACAAAGAATTAAACTTCCTCTCCTTATTTACCTAATTTCATGTAGGTACCACTAGTTACCTTCTACCCCGCGATTACTTGAGATTTAGATCAAGATAATAAAGAGGATACCCCCAAAAATTGGAAACCCATGCATATAATCTGAACGATATTGAGACTTAAGAGAGGCCAATGTAGAGAGAGAGTATGTGTATGTGTTCTATGTGGTTGTATTTTTGCCGGTGCTTGGCTTTTTGCATGTCAATGATATACTACAATAATTATTTTTTTAGCATTTTTTTTAAAATTTAATTATAAAAATAAAAAAATATTGTTAGTGTCACATATAAGCCATCTCTTCTTCTTTAAATGGTGTATGGATATATCATATTTCTTGGCATTTCTGATTTATATACCTATGAAACACGGACACGTATTCATGTCTATGTGACCTAATTATTAACTTAAGCTTTGCCCTTGAATGATAAATTACTAAGTGAATACTAGAGGATTGACATTTGCTTCTTCTTCTTTTTTTTCACCATTTTTCAGCAATTTTCTTTGTTTCTCTTCTATCTTTTACCTATTTTTATTTTAAGAAAACCCTTTTGATCTTCAAGTATTTATAAGATCTAAATCATTTTTTTTTTTTGATATGTGACATCTATCGGATGAAATAGATGATAGATTGAGTTTTCTTTTTCACTCTAAAATTGTTCCTTTTAAGTGTTCGTTTACTTTGCTTTTTGGTTTTGATTTTAATTTAGACCATCCATTTTATTTGGATAGTGTAGATCGAACACTATCTTAAAAAACGCACTATATATTGAGACTATATTAAAAGAATGTATTAATTCCACACGATCTAGTTAAAATGGATGGTATTTTCACAAATAAAGTTGCAACATTAAACAAACCGCACCCTTTAATTTATAGTTCTTGCTAGATAAAATCAAAAAATTGATTGTAATTGTAAGTGATTTTTTTTTTTTATTTGCCCTTTTTTCATTGCCTATATTTATTTTTTCCTCACTTTTTTTTAATACCTGTGGACCACCGATGCAACTCGTCAAGCTGACCAATTCAACTCAAAACCAATTTAATTCACAGGTTCCACTTCTCAAACCTTGCCTTATATACATGATTCTCACAAAAAATACATGGACCCTTGTAGAACTGTCAACCTATTTACATATTATTTACTGATCACATTTCATGTCTGAAATATCTATCTTCAAATAAGACTAAAAGATGAATATAAGACGTAAAAATTCACAATGCCTGTTTCTTGAGCCATTAACACATCGATAGTCTTGGGATCAACTGGGTTTCTCAAAACATCAGTGACGGGAAATGTATCTGTTGCTTTTCTACCCTTTGTAGTGATCTTAGACCTTGTGATACATAAGTTGTTTTCTCAAAATACTCCAATATTTGTAGTGATCTTAGACCTTGTGATACATAAGTTGTTTTCTCAAAATACTCCAATATTTGTAGTGATCTTAGACCTTGTGATACATAAGTTGTTTTCTCAAAATACTCCAATATTTGTAGTGATCTTAGACCTTGTGATACATAAGTTGTTTTCTCAAAATACTCCAATATTTGTAGTGATCTTAGACCTCGTAATACATAAGTTGTTTTCTCAAAATACTCCAATAACATCCGGATGGAGGTCAACCAGTGCAGGAAAAATCAGACGGCTCAAATTCAAACGGTCAAGTTTCGGTTTCAGCCGGTTTTGGTGAACCGGGTGTGGTATTTTGAAAAAACTTGAATAAAATCCCAAAAAATAAGAGATTTTGTTTTTAATGCATTTTGTTATGATTTTCATCCTTTTGCCAAACTTAAAAATTGTTTTGGCCATTATTAATTATTTTATATTTTTCTATCTTTTTTGGATAAATTCAACAATACTCTTGGGAACAAATCGATTGTTTAAAATCTTTGTTTGATCATATTTTAAATATACTTTTTATATTTTATTAAAATAATTTTTTTTTAAACATTTTTTTTATTGCTCGGGACTTGCCGGTTAGGCTAGTTGAACGACCGAATTTACCTGTTAGTACCGCATAACCGCTTTAGGCCCATGTCGGGTTAACTAGAACCTACACTGAGGTCAACCCTGTCTTGTATACATAACTCCAACTCATGTCCCTGCAAAACGCAAATCAGGAACGCCGAAAAAACCATTGAGTGAGAGAGAGAGAGAGTGAGGAAGAGGTTCGAATGATGAATTTGGGATGGAATAACAAAGTGGCCCAAATGGGATCCGTAAGTCCGAAGGGATATTGATTTTAGGGGATATAAGCTTTTAACAAACCCGTCTTCATTTCTCAGCAAGTAGATAATTACCGTAGTCTTGGCTAATGTGCGTAAGCCTCCGAACTCGAACAGTCCAGCTGGTCCGGTCTAGTCTAGTCGGATTCGTAAGAACATGGATTACACACTATACATAATCGGCCTTGTAAAAAGAGGATCGTGAAGAAACTAGATTTTTAATCTATATTTCTGATACTATCGTCTTTGAGCGAAATGAGTTTGTGTGCAAGAGATAAAAATGGGTTGTACTTAAAAATAAATAGTAGTTTAGGTTATGCTCTCAACCGTTGAATCAGGTGGTTGAAAATATATGTCACTCTTTAAATTTTAATCTTTTTTATACAAATCAGTTTAAGCTATAAATTTTAGACGCATATACTTGACATTATCACACACTGTGTAAAAATATTTTGAAAAATATAAAATGAACAAATTACCCCAATCATTTTTAGGGGTAGTTTGATCATTTTAAATTTGAGAAAATATTTGTTTTATACTTTTTCCTTTTACGCTCCATTATGGGGTACTCATCCAAATTTCATTTTGATCCAATTTGTAGAAAAAATATTTTAAATTTAAATCGTAACGTACGTTTACAACTATCTTATCAAGATCTAACCGCTGAGGCTATAACCTAAACTACTATCTATTATCTCTCTCTCTCTCTCTCTCTCTCTCTCTCTCTCTCTATATATATATATATATATATATATATATATATATATATATATATATATATATATATATATATGAGCAATGATCCAATGCAACAGTTGTATCATAGTATAATGCAACGACACTTCTAAAAAACCATGTTTGTGATATTTGTATGACCTCAAATTTTGCACACACACTCTCTTCGTCTCAATAATCAATCCCACAAAAAAAAAGTTCAATTTGAACCCAAGATATGATCAAAATGAATCCCCTCCAAACACGAATCTAGACCATTCATTTTGTAAATTTCAAGATCTTGGCCTTTATAAATATAAAAACATTTTTTTTTTTTTTAACATTGTTCATTTAATGATAATAAAACCATTCAAAAAAATTGAAAATGAAAAAATCCTTAAAAAGATTAGATCTAAGCATATCACCAAAATGAACGGCCTATGTTAATTGGCCTAAAAAAATACTTTTTAAATAGTGTTTTCATTTTAATTTTTTTTTTGTGATTGTTCATTAGAATGAAAAGAATGATATTTCAAAATTTAGATCAAACAAATGACCACAAGATGGCTTTTTAAGATTATTGCATCATATTACTATACAACGATTGCATGAAATCATTGCTCTCTCTCTCTCTCTCTCTCTCTCTCTCTATATATATATATATATATATATATATATATATATATATATATATATATATATATATATATATATATATATATGATAAAGATTATATAAAGTTTATTTTGATGTAGAATTAAGGTACACCTCTAAAATCATTCCAGACAGGTTATTTTGATGTTGAAATAACATATAATCATCTTGACATTGTGATGTATATATATGGAAAAGAGACATTCAGACTGTCCATTTTCAATATTTTCATGCATTTATAGATCTGTTTGATTGGAACCACTTTTGCAGTTTAACAATGTCCCTATGCAAACATCATTTCATGAAGCCTCCTCTCTGTGAGAGTAACCTCATTTGATACCCACTGATTTCGCAGCTCGACTGAGTGTTGTTCCCTTTCTATACATTGCACAAAAGCTCCCTAATAAGATAGCCTTTTTGGGTCATCAATGGAGCTCCTGTATAAACATCAGTGACTCAAACAAATGTTGTAGCTCTTGAATTATAGGTCCAGATCTCAGAATTATGACTGCACATACTTTGGAGAGCAAGCCAGGGCAATCAGTCCATGTTAATTCAATTGACTTGTGCTCTTTTAAAGGCTGGACTCCCACAGATCTTCTCAAGGAGGTGAGAAACATGCACCTGACTGCAAAAATTAAACAAATTTTTGGCTGGGTTACTTGGAGTTATTTCATGAGTTTTCTCCATGTTGATCGGTGACCATGACTACCGGTAGTCCAGCAAGAGGGAAAAAGAAAAAGTAAGCTTAAAGGAGAAAAAATGAAACGAGAAACTTGAGCAGGTAGTAAAAGTCAAATGGATCAAATATGCATAAAATAGATCAGCTTAAATTAGGGTGCACACTATGATCACATATAAATAATAAAATCTCCTGAACAAAATTAAAATAGGTTTAAGCTACAATTTTTCCATGAACGAAGCTCAAAATGGATCAAATTAAACACATGAAACACTGGATGAAGCATAAGAAGAATAAAAACTCAGACTCAATACTGTTCAAACCCATGATCAAAACCGTCCATTTTGGATCAAATTGATAACCATAAACCACTGGAATAAGCACCAAACAAAAAAATGCACTAATACAACAAAAAATCAGGGAACAATCAAAGCTAAAAATACAAAAAAAGAAAGAACATGCGTAAAAAAAGGAAATGGAGTAAGAATTTACTGGGAGAAAGAGAGTGAGTGAGGGAGAATAAGAGGGTGTTCAGAAAGTGTGTGTGAAAGGAATGAGTGGGTTTCTGAGAAATCAAGAAATTACAGGTTAAATCTGAGAAATTACAAAGAAATAAGAGAAACTTCAAAGAAATTACAATGTAATCTAAGAAATTACAGAGAAATTATAGAAATCAAAATGTAAAGATGAGAATCTTACCTGAAAATGACTAAGAAAATGGGGGAGTTGAAGAAAATGGGGGAGTTGAACTCAAAAGTGCGCTTCACAAGGCTTTGCAAAGTGCTTCAGGCTTCGCAGACAGCTTCACAACTTCATACAGATGTGGGATCACAGAGAAGAGAGCCCGAAAAGAGAGTGGAGAGAGCTCAAGGGAGACAGAAGGGCAATATACAGGGTGGGGGGTGAGAGAAGAGGGAGCACCGGCAAGGAGAGAGAGAAGAAAGAGCAATGGCAAGGAGAGAGAGGAACAAGAAGAGAGGAAAAAATGGCCAGGGTTTTTATGAAATCGGAGAAGCGAACTTCCCTAAGCCCACTTCTCTACAGGGAGGGCAAAAGTTCGGGATCCTCTTCTTTTCAAGACCCGTACTTCCAGTTTCTCATTTCCTGTAGCACTTCCTTGTTATAAAACAAGGAAATTCTTCAGTAACCTAGAATTTCTAGCCTTGGAAGCCGAATTTTCCAGTTATCAAATGTGCCATATAGAGAGATCTATCATTAGCTATGGATGCACATACTTCATAAGTTATTATCAGAAAAATGGATAATAGATCCTTTTTTTTTTCTCGTAAGTCTGAAAGCATTGGATTTCCATTTTATGCCAGCATCCTCTCTCTAACACTGAGGTTGCATCGTGGGATCAATCGAAAGACAATGACATTATCTTGAAATTGCTACCTAAAAGACATCTAATCAGTCCATGATATTTTTGGTTGCACCTATTCTATCTTTCCTCCAACAAGGAAGAGCAAGCTTGACTAGCTTCTAGCTCTCCCGTGGTCTCAAAAAGGAAACTTGATTCCAGGTTCGATCACTTTTTAAGAGTTTATGGTTCTCGGCTACCACCTCTCGAAGCTCGTTTGATACCTCGTGACCGATAAAAAAGAAGCATGAGGGTGCCACCTCGCAAAAGGATGTGACTTATATAATTCTTTGATAGTTAGAGAATATTTTCTCTTGAATGATTCAAGCGCATGAAGCTAACTAGATCGCCAAGGTCCAAGTCTTTCAAGCTACTATGATTATCTACAAATTCAATGATACAGTAGGAATTCCCAAATGCTAGAAGGCATGCCCAAGCAACTACTGGAAACATCTACTAGTTAAGATGCACAAAAATTCTTAGGACTGGGGAAAAAATTATCAATTAAATCAACCATGGATAAATTTAGAAAAAAAAAAAAAAATAGAAGGAAAAGGTTGAGCGTGAATTACAAATTTTGCAAACATCGATAGCAAATTTTCACCTCTCCAAAACACTTTATTTGCTCAAAGAGTATTTCCCTTCAGCCAAAGATTCCCTTATTCCAATGAGATGCTGGAAAATTCTTCTAAATCAATGGCAATAAATTGATGATATCATGCCAAAGATGAAAGCATTCAAAAGTAATGATAAGTTAAAGCAAAAAATGGACTTCACTAATCTAGAGACAATCAGTAATCAGAAATTTTGGAAACTATGAATAGGAAAGATCACAATGTACGAATATAAACCTTCCTTCTAAAAGATCATCAATTCGGCTGGTCCAGCCCCCAGAAAATTTTCATAAAAAATAAGTTCAAATCCAACTAAAACCAGAAGCAAAGATAGTGAACGACTAACTTACCCTCTGGCTTTGAAAAAATAAATTATAATATAATTTGTCTTAAACGTAGACAAGAAATGCATGGTCAGAACAATAATTCCATGTCAAATATGCCAAATTGCAATGAACAAGACCTCTATGAAAAGTTCTAATGAACTCATAATTACTACTTGCCTCATCAATATATTATCAATACCCATAGAAAGCAATTAATGGAGTTAAGTTCCAGCAAAGAACAAAGACCTACAGAATAATTAAAAGATCACATTTCTTTCAAAATCTTATCAACTGTAAGCACATTAATATTTTGACAAGCTTCTAAAAGAAAGCCAACTTTTTTTATACATATCAATACCTCATATAAAGCTTTGTAATATCAAATATTAATACTTCGAGTTTGAAGAGCGAATGGTATCAAATATTAATACTTCGAGTTTGAAGAGCGAATGTGATGTTTGAGAATCACAAAGTGGGTTTGTCCTTCTCTATCTTCAGAGATACAGATAGGCTTTTATACGAAAACCTCTTATATTCCTTTCTCCCATTAGCCAAATTCTTCAATCTTCATATTTTCAGAGTTTGCAATATAACAAGTCCAGATAGGAGACAATAAGTCCTTACATTATCTCATGATTATCAACAGAAACCCATGATGCCTCTGCTAAAAGAACGTGAGGATCTCACTCTACCTTTCTTTCTACTGCTCCTTAAAGGCGTCAAGTAAAAGCGAAGAAGTCCACTGTCTATGTAACTTGGAGAGGCATAGTGAACACTTCGGCTCCGACCAAATATAAAATCCTTCTTCTGCAAATTGGGCTGAAGCCCCTGTAACTTTTTCTGATTGCCACCTCCATTGCTCTTGACACTATGTAAAGTCCTAGAACTCACACTACTAGAGCTTTGAAAGTCTCCCCTAGAAGGATGAGCTCGGTTTCTCTCTCTGTGGTTTTCTCTCTGCAGTTCCTGCCAAGACCCAGAAAGGGATCGCTCCAACACATTTCGCCTCTCACAAAATTCAGCATTATTGGTCTCGTGTTTTTGAACAAAACCGCAAATTGGGCTACTTAAGGTGCGGCTCCATCCCTTTCCCCATCCATGAGATTTTCTTGATTGGTTTGAACCAGTTAATCCTTGACAGTGTGATACAAGATTTTGGCTCTCTCTCAAAGGACTTCGGAGAACAGCCTCTGATGAGATTGGCTTGAGATCATCATCCAGTGTTGGTGGGCTAGGGCTAACTTTGGTGATGTTTCTCATGTCATTGCATGGCTTGAGATCTGTTAGCTTGTTGTTTTCATTAAGACCTACTTTTCTACTCTGTAAGGGAGAAGACTCCAAGAAAGAATCCCCAGTTTCTGAAGGAAAACCAGGGATGTCCCTGTTTACTCCATTCAAATCGATGGGCTTCAAATAAAATTTGCTATCCCATGAGTGCCTTGTCTCCTCCCAAGAAGCACTACTGGAATCAATGGAAGCTCTACAATCACATGATCCCCTGCATTCAACCATTGTTTCAGAGTATGCATCACAAGCTCTTCCCCTGTGGTTTCCTCTCTTATCACTTTTAGACCTAACCTTCCATTTCTGCAGCTTTCTAGACAAAATTGTAGCCAACCAAAATGACATATTCTTCTCTCTCAAAATCCCATATTTTCCTCCCCCTCCATCAGTGACACCAGAAACACCAATTTCAGAATCAACATCTCGCCCAACCTCAGTTCTTTGAAAAAGATCATTTATTTTTCTTCCCTTTACATTGCCATATCCATTAACAGAACAAACCCTATCTGAGGACGCATCAAAATTTTCATCTGCTCCAACCCCCTTATCAAAACTAGCGGAAGAGGAAACCCCTGCTTTAGTAAAAGAAACTCTTTTTTTGTCCTCAATCAGAGAGAATCCATCAGCATTTAGTTTAACCTCTTTAACTGTCTCAGGCCTCTCATTAGAAGAAGACACCCCTGTTTTATGCTCAATCAGAGAAAACCCATTAACATTATCATATGTTTTAACCCCCTCAGTACTCTCATAACCATTAAAAGAAGAAACCCCAGCTTTATCTGCAGTCAAAGCCTCACCCTGACTTTCACTTTTCGTAACATGTTCACCATCATTATCATTCATGTGAAAAAGAGACAATAAAGTGATTCTCTCCCTAACCTCACATGATTTCCTCTGTGATTGAGTAAAAGGGTACTCTACCTTTGCTCCAGCCTCATCAGTTGCAGAGGAAAATCCATTGCTTTCAAGGCTTTTCCCATCAAGAAGTTCGTCCCTTTCAGCTCTTGACAAGTGCTTTAATGTCCGATCAGCTGGATCAACACTGGAAAGCCTTTCAAGAAGACAGGTGGAACAAAAACCAGTGAATGCCTGAGATGGATGTTTCTTGCAGGTGTAAAAGCTACCACTTTCAGGATCCATTTCAGGCCAGATTCTCAGTACATGGTGGCTATGAAAACCCTAAACCTCTGCAACTTCTCCACCACACGGGTTTTTCTTAAAAACCAGTAGGAGATCTTGAGTCAAATAAAAAAAACTAAGAAAACCCATTTTTCTGTGGGAAAAATGAGTTTGGTCCATATGGCTTTCAGAGCAAGAAAACTGTGTTTTTCCCGTCATAAACCACTTTTTCTTTGAAAACTCTAAGTGGGTTTGGCCTCCTAAACCTAAATAACATAAAGAATCCAATAACCCATTTGTTTAATGTTGAAAAATCAGTCAATTTGCTCAAAACCAACCAAATTCAGAGCTAAACATTGTCAACATAGAAAATCAATCCTTTATATTAAAAAAGGCTTGATTTCCTTTGGGATTTGGATTGAATATTTGTTAAAAAAGTAGTCAAAAAAGCCCATTTTTCTCTGCAAATCTTGGTGGGGTTAGGCCATACCACAATTAAAAATACTCATGGAATCAGAAAATCAATTGTTTATGATGAAAATGGGGTTGACATGAGGGATTCTAAGGCCTATAAATCACTAAAAAAATGGGTTTTTTAGATGGTTATCCTCGGATTCTCACGTGGAACCGCTGAAAGTGTCACGTCCATTCGTGTTTCTTCAGGCCTTGGGAGCCGTTACACGACACCGCAAAAGTGTGAAAGCTTTTTCGGGGCCCTTTTTTCTTTATTTTTTGGCCGCTTTTTCTTGCTACTGCCTTTTGTAAAAGAAAATATTGTTAGCTTTACGCTACCCTTGCTCTTTTCCAGATATTACTACAATACCCCTTTTTTAACTTTTTTTTGGAATTTCCTTTTTATCTCAGAGCCTAGGTGACCTAGATTACTGAAGTACCCCTACTAGCTATCGAGTCCATCCTGTCTTCCACTTGAGAAGAGATGGGTGCTCACATGTCCTTTACAACTCCATAATGACTTTTGTATCCTTTCAAAGTAGGAGTCGTTCCTTGATAAGGAGCTAAGTTAAAAATAAAAATATATATGTTTTTATAGGGCTGTGCAAAATAAGTAGGAAAATTATCAAAAATATATTTTAATATTTTGATTATTGGATATAAACCCAAAATCTCAACCATACCTATTTTTTTAAATTTTTTTTATTTTTTTTATCAAATTAGCTTTTACGGTAGTCCTATAAACGTGAACTCATCACCATATATTCATTATCGCGATGATCATTGGCAGTTTTAATGTTTTATAGCATCACGGCCCTTAAACAACCTTGATGGTTGTTAAGAGGCATCACGGCCCTTAAAAAGTCATGATCGTCATTTAGGCATCACCGCACTTAAAAAGTCGAGATGCTTAGGTAAGGTAAGAGAGGATAACAGTTAAATTAGAATTGTGTAGTTCAATGAACCGTCACGGTTCTTTAAGTGTCATTATACTTCAAAACTATATTTGACTTACAATCCATGATGACTATCACAATTTTCAATAGACCATGATAACTTTACAATTCTAGACTACCGTGAAGGTTATTTTCTTTTACTCACCCCAAAAAAAGATATGGATAGGTTTGGGCTTTATTTTCAATAATCCAAAAATTAAGATATATTTTTTATAATTTTTGAAATAGGTAAAACCTCATTACAAAACTCGCAACAAATTGTAGTTTTAGCTTCGAAAAACCTTCAAATCAATCATCTTGGCCTTGATCATTATGTATATAAAAAAAATTAGGATTTCAAGCCTTAAAAATATTATACATTATAATACATTCTTTAGACAATTCATTTTGCCTTAAAAACAAGTGTTCAAGGATCCGCAAGATCTGTATCATTTTTTAGGCTTCAAAATTCATAGTCGGTGTTGAAAATTAATTTTAGAGCCATCATGGAGATTGTCCATGCTTTAAAATGCTTTCCAAATGAGGATTCAAGGTGAGGCTTTACTTTGTTTTCATAAAACCTAGGTATTATAGAATCTGCATCGTAAAAAAAATAGATCGGCCTATTGAATGAGTTTGCAGTTGGACTAGATTGATTTGGATCAAAATCATTTGGACAAGTGACTTCTACCCAGATCGGCCGATTCAACGAGGTGTTAAAAAATATATTTATATTGAAATTGCATAATTTTAGAGCTCCCAAAATCATATTAACGACTGAGCAATTCCAATATGGACTGGCATCTTGGTAGACAATTACACAAACAAAAAAGAATGAGTTCCGATAATCAGAAGACCATTTACATACGATTTGAAACGGGAAGGACCAAATTGACACACCCCTTTTCTTTTCATAAATGCATACAATGAGGCTATTTACTTTTGGTCCAATGAGGTCACAACTATTTGTCGATCGTTAGATGTAAAATTGAGTGGTTGAGAATGTGATGTCGACTAGACGCAATGTCCAAAACAAAATTTCTCGAATGTCGTAATACATTTCAATCCATTAAATATCACATCCACAAGCTAAGAATGATTTCGAAATACCAAAGGTAAATGATTTTATAGTATGCAATCCCTTTCTTTTCCTAATTGAATATACAAAGAAATTAAGAAACAAAAAAATAGTTTTTGATGAGTCAACAGATGCATTACCCTAGGGCCAAAACTCTTTATTTTTCAACTTCTTTGGGTTGGGGTTGATTTAGGACTTTCTTTATAGCATAGAAATACAAGCTAGTTAGTAAAGAAATATGGATTTTTTCTCAAGTAATATAAAGATACATTACATTGAGTGTTTTTTTTTTTTTTTTTTTGTACAATGTTATGAACTTTTATTAAAGCGATGCTTAAAGAGCATGAGATTATAAAAATTGGATCAAAACGTTAGAAACTTGTAAAAAAGGAAGAGAAGCACTATGTTTAGCTAGCCCATCAGCAACATCATTGACTTCGCACATGGTGTGACTGAAACTTATCATCAAATTAGGCCAGGCATATTGAGTGCTCCCCATGGTGTTGTCCAGCTCACATATATAGATGCAAGATGATTCAGGTGGGTAAGCCTCATACTACTCAGGACAACTTGGGTGCGGGCGAGGGACACATACTATTCATGACGACTTGGGTGAGCAGGGTGTGGGGTGATGGCGAGCTGAGGGTGAGTAGGCTCGCCATGGGGTGAGGGGCAAGGGCAAGGGCGAGGTTGAGCATACTCGCCATAGGGTGTTGGCGAGGGCGATGGGTAAGCATGGTGAGTTTGAGCAGGCTCCCCAATCTTTTGACTCATCCCTTGTTGTTGGCTCGAAATTTTCCTTTTTCTCTTCAAAACTTCCATTTGAGCGCTTTTTGCTTTACTATTTTTCTTAATAGCATTTGATTCTTGTCCATTTGAATACACTTTTTTATCTTTTGCAAATTGATCTTCTAATGTTCTCATAGGACTTCAGATTTAAACCATTTTTTTTATAAGGAAATCTGTACAATGAGACCAATTTCATGTAAGAATGTTACGGTTGTCATTAAGCACTGGATGTGAAATCGGGTGGTTGGAGATATGTCTTCGATTGGGCATAAACGCCAAAGTACATGTTTCAATCTTACTATATCTCAGATCTAATGGGTACAAATGATTGAGACCTCTTTGTACTAAAATAGACGGTCTCATGCTACACACATACATATAAATATACGTTTGTCTAGGGTTAACAACCCTCAAAATAGCGCAGAATAATGGTGGCATGAGTTGTAATAGGTGCATTTATCAGGAAAATTATTACTTTTTGTTTAGAACTTATTTTAATAGGTAAATTGACAATAATTGATAAATTTAAATTTTTTTATAAAAGAACAATTGTATTTTAAAAATCAGTGTCCTATAACTTTGTTTATAAAATGCTCTTGTCATTTATTAAAATTTAGTACAAAGAAAGAAAGAAAGAATAGGGATACTTTTGTCATCATATGGGTAATATTGAAATTTTTATTAAATGACAAAAGCATTATACAAACAAAGTTTCAGGACACTAACTTCTAAAATACTATTGTACTTTTATAATAAATAAATAAATGTACCCTTAATTAATACCTATTAAATTAATTTTTAAACAAAAAATAATTATTATTTTTATTAATAGACCATCACAATTCATTCTAAAACAAGAGTATATAAGTGTCCAATATTTGTTGAATACAATTATAAAATGCTCTATAGTGTAAGCACATACACACAAAACATATATATATATACACACAAAACATATATATATATATATATATATATATATATATATATATATATATATATATATATATATATATATATATATATATATATAATCTTGCAAATCTCTTTTGATATCAAATCCATGAATTTGGAGCTCAAGATATGATTAAGCACGAATAATTAAAATAAATGGTTGAAAAATAACTAAAATATGGAAAATTAGTTTTCACCTCAAGTCCATGAATTTAGAGCTCCAAAAATAACACATCTATGATGATGTGCGAAGAATTTAAGGGAATGGTCCCAAAATAAAATAAAATAACCCATTTTCATTTTTCTTTTCTAGATTCATGCTCATGGCGGTCAGGATGACTAATGTATGGAGTTTTGGATCCCCGATTCATCATCGCCAATATGGGCTTTAAAAGCAGAGATAGATTTGGGAAGCGCAGACATCAGGACTCACCTAGCCTCACCCTCAAGATACAATAATTCTTGTGAGGTGGGCTCAGGAACGTATCGAGTGCATTTGCATGCTTTATTTCAAAATTATTGCAAATTCATTTCTACATGTAATCTATGAATAATCGAAATAAACAGTCTAACACATACAAGATAATTTTTTTTATCTAATCTATATTATTTTTTAATTCGAATTCATGATTGTGGAGGTCAAGATTCATAATCTATCGAGTTTTTTTATTGTCGATCCATTTGGAAGATGGATTTTGAACGAGTGACCATATGACTTTAGAGACGCGCCAACGCTCAATGGGGCGTAGCCTTCTTCTCTTTGGCTTAATGGGTAGGGAAAAATCCCCACCCTTCAATAGACTGATTGTGAAGACAATAGTAATTGGTAAATGAATAAACTACTGAAGTCAAAAAAATTTATCCGATTAAAACCCCATCTAGAATTAATTTTACTATCCAAAATTTTGGGAATATTAACGTTTTCAACTCATAGATTAACTTCAATAAAAAAAATTATAATTGCACCCTCTATACACTTGAAAAAAATAATGTCTCAAGGTCGAATAGAGACTATCCAATTTTTAGAGAATAAAATCTAAGTGCTAGAAAACTCAAATTTCTATTTTTTTTTTTTTTTTTTTAGAATAATTCTTAGCTCCTTCCCAAGATTTCAAATAAAAATAAGTAAATGTAAATTATGCTCCCGTGGGAGTATAATATACGTGTCCTATATTAAAATAAGTCAATACATCAATTATTTAACATTTTACTCATTCTCAACTATTTTATCTAACAAATAATGTATTTTTCTATGCACTTCTTAAAATGAAATAAAATTATATAAAATTCTATTCAATATTTTGATAAACTCCTCTCGATAAAATAACAAATTTGGGGTGAATGAATTAAATTCTAGAGAAATTTTCTAAAAATGTCCTACTTTATTATGAAAATAAAAAAATAATTCTGTATATTTTATATTGTATATTTAAGTTCGATCTTTTTAGAGTGCTTATTGTATTTTATTTTTACAATTGGTTAAGTTCAATTTTAGGGGGTTCATACTTCTCATCATATCGCATTTGTAAATAAATATTTGGAAAATTAAAGTCAATAAATGACTACAAACCCATAAAATTTAAAAGTTGTTAGGGCATCTTGGTATTTTTAATTAAATTAATTATATTTTTATATTTTTATAAGTGCACTACATTTAGAAACAATGTTTCAAAAGCAGAATTCATGGGGTGGATTGTCTATCCTACGTATCTGTGTCAGATTGTTTCATCAACGATTCAAATCATTGTGCATTGGTGAACTATAAAATTTTAAAATAAATATAATAATAAAATAAAATAGGGTTCTATGGGATTGGGATTTAAGAGGGAACTAAAAAATTATATAATCTCAAAAAAGATAAAAAAAAATATAAACAACGGGTTTTAGGTGGGGAACTAGGCTGGGACTGATACCTTCGTGGAACCGACACAGTCCTGGAGTTCTCAGTCGGAATCGACAATTGCAAATTTAGATCATTAGGTTTTAAAACGATGGTGAGAAGTATGGATGGATATCTTAAATTTAAGTTTAGTCATATATATATATATATATATATATATATATATATATATATATATATATATATATATATATATATATATATATATATATATATATATAAAAAGAATAAAATAAAATTATACTATTTTAATTATAAATAGAACTTGGTATAATATTTAGAATTATTTTTAAATTCAAAAATAAAAATACTTTTAAAATTTAAAAATAAAAAATAATTTCTATTAATTCCCTAAATATTGTTCCTTTCGCGCTAAAATATGGGTCGGGGTACTTCGGTAATTAACAGACTAACCTGTGGGTCTCAAACAACTAGTGTCAACAAGAGCTTGGAATAACGGGCGCATAAATAGTAGACAATTGCGTCATTATTTTGGCCTTTTAGAGGCATGGAGGTCAACTCAATTATTAAATGGAAGTTTAAAGCTAGGGTTGTGGAGAGATAAGGTGGGAAGGGAGTGGTCATAAATATGCCGCCCACTTGCAATTACCCTACTAAAATAATGGACAAAAGTAATAGAGAGAGACATAAATGTTAGAGACTAGATAGATAGGGACTTTTATTAAATATATTTTATATAGACTCTAGTATTTTTATATGGGATTGCATGCAATGAGACCTCTCTTTTTTCTTTTTTCTTTTTTATTAAATATATTTTATGTAGACTCTAGTATTTTTATGTGGGATTGCATGCAATGCAATGAGACCTCTCCTATTTTATTTATTTATTTATTTATTTGTTTTTTTTATAATTATTTTAAAGGTGTTACCACCACGACCACTGCCTCTTTCTTTTTAGTATAAAGGGATTACAATTACTTACAATCATTTGATGTGAAATTTGATAGCTTGCGTTTGTCACAAAATTAAAAAAAATTTATTTTGAACTTTGAGTTTGGTCAATAAAACAGATGCAATCACCCAATTTCACATCTGATGACTAAGATTAATTGTAATCACCTTGTACCAATGGTAAATAATCTCATTATAATTTAGTGGGGAATATAACCCCTACCTATATTTTCAAATAGTTTAGGAGTTACTATTTTTAAGGTGTTAGTTAGGGGTGGCAACAGGTCGGGTCAGCCCTGGTCGGACTTGAAAAAATGATATGGGACCCAGGCCTGAACCCGAAATTATAGTGTGGGACCCAGACCCAAACCCGAATTCACCAAACTTGGACTTGAAATTATAGTGTGGGACCCATACCATATCGGACCTGACCCAAAAATTAAAATATATATGTATTTAACTATATATAAATATATTTTATATTTTGATACCCGAAAAATGTTATTAGATCCGGATCTGGACTCGGATAATATTCAGGTCCAAGATTTTAACCCAAACTCGACCTGGGTCCAATTTTTTGACCCATACCCATACCCAAATTTGGTCTATCCCTCAGGTCTTGGATCAGGTATGGGTCCATTACCACCCCTAGCTTTAGTGAGGCGGTCTCAATGGGAATAAAAAACATGTGACTAGAGTGTGGGGGTGATATCACCGCAACCTCAGCCCTCTTCCCAAAAGTTTATATAAGGAGTCAATTTTTTTTTTTTTTTTTTTTTTTTTTTAAGGTAATTCAGTGGAAAAAACATGCCCCTACTTGTTTTTTCCAAAACAAAGATCAAGTAGGATCGGGTTAAGGGTATTTCAAATGGGGAGTCAGAACCCGTTTTTATAGGTTGTAGGGTGGCTCTTAGAGGTGTCTGGTCATGTGAACAATAACGACTCTTCGCCAACAGCTTCCAAGGGAAACATCTCGCAAAAATGGGGATAGAGAAGTAATAAATGAGTAAAGTATAGAGATATTAAAATGAAGAGAGAATTAAACAAGTATGCCAAAAGATTTCATGCTTATGAGGGAGCATACAGTCCAATTACTTCTTCAACTAAATCTCAAGGTGAGTATTTTTCGGACTGGGATGTACTCTTCAATCTAGCAACCAACTTAAAAAACAAAACGAATTTTAATCAAATTCTCCAAGAGAAATGTCCTAAAGTTGAACAAGGCCATTCTAAAATTTTGAAACTAAGTGTTAATTTTTTTTTTCCCTCAAAATTCATATGCTGAATCATAAATAGATCCCAAAATTTGAAATCTAATAAATCCTCCCAAGTAACTTTTCCATTTGAGGGAATAACTGAATAGTATGCTCCTACGGGAGCATGGTATAAGCACCAAGTAAGTATATTATATTCACGCTTATAAATTATGGGCAAAGCTTCCCTAAAGCATACAAGTTCTATCATCCCCCTTGTCCAACCGTTCATTCTGAATAGAGGGCTAAGATTGTCCCAATCACAATATCATATCTCTATATTATTTTTATTTATTTTTATAAACTATTTTGGCACCAAAATTTGGACGTCTATTCCTCTATTAAACTCGCACTAGAGAAAAATATAAAAAAAATACTTTTAATAAATAAAATGACCAAAATATCCCTGAAAGTTTAAAGGGGCATTTTGATCATTATATTTTATGGAAAAATTAGTTTTAATGTTTTTATAAGTGCGCCCCAATGAGAAGATGACACGTACTAAATTTCATATTCATACAATTTGTACTAAAAAAAAACTAAAAATAAAATACTTTGAGACGTCGGATCTAAGATCAAACGGTGGATGACTCTCTTGATCAAAATTAGACGGCTGGATGGTAGGGGAGGATAGAACTTCTATGTTGTAGAGAAAGCACAAAAACCTTTCCGATAAATTAGTAATTTGGGTGAGAATTCAAAGTATATTATTTAGTATTTGGGGTGAGAAAAAGTAGTTTTTAGAGAAGATGGTCAACAAACCAAAACCGGTATAAACGGATGAAAAGTAAAAGATCAAAGTATTGTGATAGAGAACAAGCATGTGCCTTGCCTTGTAAAAAGCACAACAAACAAATTCGTAGGAGAGGAGAGGAGGGAAAAGAGACAAAGAATAATCATGATAGAATTGAATGCAATTGGTATATTTTAAGAGAGGAAAGGGACACAAGTTATTTGGACCCCTTTGCTATGTATGTGGTCAATGCAAAAAACAAGGATCATAAATAGCCATAGCTTAGTCTTTTCAAGATATTTATTCATGGTTGTCTCTATGATGAGATAGTATACTTCTATTCTCCCACTAGAAGACTTATTTAGGAGGAATTTTTTTTTTTTAATATGAAATTTTGAGAACCACTTAAGAATTACTAGATAATTATCTGAAAAAGAAATTGAGTTTTTTAATGCTTAGATCTCATAATTTAATAATCGAAGGGTCTCTTATAAATCTCAAGACATTATTTTTTTCGAGTAGATAGAAGGTACAATCATGAAATTTTTTTAATTGAGGTTAACCTATGAGTTGAAGAGGTTATCCTATGAGTTGAAGAGGTTATCTCCAAAACTTGGTGTCCTAAAATTAATCCTAAGGGGTTTTAAACCAGAGGGAGTAAATGAACATTCCAGTCCTCTGGAGTAGAATATCTTTTGGCCTCTATAATTATACAAAAGGTAAGAGAGAAGCATCACCACTAAAACTAAGAATTTTAAGTTTATAGAGAAATTGAAGCCTCGAACACAAAAAGTTTTTGGAATTACCGTTACCATTGCAAATTATCAGGGGTAAGAGAAGACAAACACTCAATATAAAGAACTCGTAATGCATGCTCTTGTGGGAGCATACTGTGCAAAAACTGTCTCTGCAAAAGAGTAAATTGGGAAGATTTCTTCGATCCGAAACTTTCAGATCCTTCAAGTATCAATAGGTAATTATTATTAAGAAAATAATGTGGATTTTAAGTTCTTAAACAACTAGATCTCGCCCTCCAAAAATTGTACGGTTCTTGTTCAATATTGAGATGTTAATTTTTTTTTGAGGTACACAGCGAGTCGTTTCTTTTTCGTTTTTTTTTGGAGGTTGATTACTAGGTTCTAGAGGCTATATCCCTAAAAATTGGGGTCGAAAAAATATTCCCTACATGAGTTTTACCTGAGGGAGGAAATATACAGTATACTCCCACGGAAGCGAAAAATCTTTTCGGCTCTAAGGGAAAAAATGAAGCGTGAGAGAGCAAAAAGGACAAATAGTAAAATTCATACGATGGAAAACACGAAGGTTTTGCATTCAAGAAATTATGAGTAAAATTCATACGATGGAAAACATGAAGGTTTTGCATTCAAGAAATTATGAAGAAGAAGGAACACTGTTTTACCTGTTTCTACTTTGTAGCAATGTCTCTCCTTACTCTCCTCAATTAGTTGTTGGTAGGGCCCCGGTAACGGGTTGGCCCAAGTCCTGACCCGGACTACAGAGGCTTGGCCCTGCTTATGGCTAGGTCACTGGCTCTTTTGCAGCCCCAGTCCATTTTGTTTTATTAAGAGCATATAGAATTTTAAAATGCAACTTATAGTTTCAAAGCACATTGGAATTTGAAATGCGAGCTAATGGCAATCATTCATATCAATTTGGTAACCATTGAAGCCTCACTACATATTTGTATACTATTTGGCCAAAACTTTGTATACTCTGCTAATTCAATGTGGGATTAATTTGGGACCTCAAATTTTTGGGATGGAACGTATTCAACCCATAGGCTAATATCAATAAATTTTTTTTCCAATTGCACTCTATATACACCAGAAAGAAAATGATGTCTCACTATTGAACAAAGACCTCCAATTTTTAGAGGGTGAGATCTAAGTACTAAAATATTCAAAATTATTAATTTTCTTTATAAAATAATCATCTAGTGATTCTTAGGTAGTGTTAGAAAGGGTGACTCGGACCGAGTAATTGGTCCTGGCCCGAGTCGATTGCTCGGGCCCGAGTTCAGTATTGAGCACAAAAATGGGGCTAAAAAATGCAAAAACATTATGGAAATTTGTAAAAAAAATATTAAAATTATACATGTATTGTTTTTATACATTTTAAATAAAATAAGTAAAAAAATAATTATAGGCATAATTGGGTTTCGAACAGAATTTTTAGGCACATGAGGCAATTCGTTTTCAGTGTACATATTATAAAAGTGAGAAGCACTGCTTAAAAGTAGTAAGAGTGACAAAGGTGTTTGGGATTTTCTTGAGCTTTACTATCAAGATTCACTAGGCCATAAATTGTCGTTAAGCCTGGTGAGATCTATAGAACATCATTAGTTACTCGGTCGAGTTGGAAAAAATCGGTCTAGTTTTCTAACACTATTCTTAGGTGGTTTCCAATATTTTAGATTGAGAAAAATCCTCCCTAGTAGATATTCTGGCTGAAGGAGTAGATGTACAATGTGCTCCCATGGGACCATAACATACACGCTCATTCTACTATTTAACTTAAAAATAAAAAACAAATCTATCACACAAACACAAAATGCAATCTAATATCTAGGTTTTTATCAGGGCCTAGTATTGAGCATGTACCTCTTAGTTATGGATTACTTAACTATACATCTATAAGATAAGATACTATGATGCATGTTGTTTGCAAATAACATAGTTTTGATCGATGAGACTCAAAATGGTATCAACACGAAGGGATTCTCTAGAATCTAAAGGTTTTAAAATTAGCCGGACAATGACAAAGTATATAGAATGCAAGTTTAGTAATAATAAGAGTAGAGATGAGGAAGTCGTTAAGATTGAGGGACAAAGAATCCCAAAAAGAGTGCACTTACGATATCTTGGGTCGATAATCCAAGAAAATTGAGAGATTAAGAAAGATGTCGCACATAAAATTAGAGCTAGGTCGGCAAAATAGAGATGTGCAACCAGAGTTTTATGAAGCTGAAGGGCAAATTCTATATGACAATTTTGAGACCAGTTTTATTTTATGGGGCAGAATGTTAGGCGGGAAAAAATAACACACCCATAGAATGAATGTAGCTGAGATAAAGATGTTGAGCTGGATGAGTGGCAAAACAAGAAAGGATAGAATTTGAAATGATTACATTCAGGAGAATTTTGATGCGACATCAATAGACGATAAGATGAGAGAAATTAGACTTAGGTGGGCTGGCCACATGTGGTGCAGACCCAGTACAACACCTGTTAAGAGGTGCGAGTTAGTTTAAACGGAAGGCTAAAAAAGGGCAAGGGGGCCCAAAAGGACATGCAAGTAGTGATAAAAGATATCAAAATTTATGACCTCACCGAGGATAAGGCCTTAAATAGGTAGAATAACATACCAAGATTCGTGTAGTCAACCTCAATTAGTTAGAAAAAAACTTTGATAATGATTATAAATCTCTAGGTTTTTCTCTTAAATTATAAACTCCTCTATCTCTCCTAACATACAAACTTCTCTCTCTATCTCTCACTCTCTTAAACTACAAACCTTCTCTCTTTGTGTGTATGTCTCCCCAACTTATGATCATGTCTCTCTCTTTACATGTGGTCAATCCTACTAGTTTCCCTCTCTCTCTCTCTCTGCACACACACCTAAAATACTTCTTTCTTCACCCAATGTTCTTCCTCTAAGCAAAATCTTACTGCTCTCCCTCTCTACATATCCAAAATAGTTCCTCTCTCTCCAAAGCTTAGTCTCTCGACCCTCAAGTTAATCCTACTTGTATCTCTGTATGCAAAGCCAACCCTACTATTTTCTCTCTCTTCCTCATTCTACATGCACAAAGTGCATAATGTTACTTCCCCTTAACCCTCTATCTATCTCTACATAGTGGATAAGGTGCCCTATGGGCCAGTCTTATTTGTGTGCTAGTAGAGAGACAAGGAGTCTACTGGGATTTATTTTTGTTGAGAGGGAGCTTGGTTCTATGGGTTGGGGAAGAGAAAGAGCTTCGTTTGCAGGTTGAGAGAGAGAGAGAGAGAGTTTTTATGGGCTATAGAGAGAGAATTTTGTGTTCGAAAAGAAGGAAAATTTACATATGGTTGACACCTTAAAATGTAGAATTAAGGTGTGCCTCTAAAATCTCTTGAAAATGGTTGTTTTCATGTTGGAAATATATCTAATTGATCATCTCAATATTGAGATATATAGATACGGAGAAAAAAAAGATTTTTCAGGCATAAAAATAGTACATCTAAATCATCCATTTTCAATATTTTCATGTATTTATAGATCTGCTTGATTTAAATCATTTTTTGGGGTTTAAAATTTTATACTTAGAGATAAACATAGATTATCGCACCATCTTAAGAATTTCACCACCAAAATTACATGTCATGACAAAGTTTGGAGGTGCACCTTACTTTGATCGCTTAAAGTTGCAACTTTATGGAAATCACACCCTAGAACCAAAGAAGATGGGTTTGTAGATAAGAGAGAGAGAGAGAGGTTTGCGTTGGGTTTTTAATAAAGGGTGCAGTTTGTATATGGCGGAGGCCCTAAACAATCAAAGTAAGGCACACCTTTAAATAGAATCAAAAGATATCGTTTCAATACTGAAAATCTATATGATGGATTGAAAATTTATTTTCATCTCTAATTATGAAATTTCTAGCTTAGTGTATATCAAGTAGAACTATGAATACCTGAAAATAATAAAAATTGACGGTCTAGATAATACATTACAAGATGCACTATTTTTCAGACTTAAAGTCTATTTTTTTTATGTCCATGTATCTCAAGGTCAAGATGATCGGATTTGAGGGTCTTTAGCATCGAAACAGGTTCATCTACTAATTTTTGAGGTGCACCTTAATTTGAATGTTTAGGGCCTTAGCTTTATATAAACTTTTTCCTTAAATAAAAGGACCCGGTTTCTATGCGGCCAAGCCCGGATATGTAGAAATACGGGCCTCTTAATAAATATAGTTTTTAGATGAATTTTAGAACTTAATTTTTAAGGACATGTAATATCTAACATGGAGATCATGAATATGAAAAAATAAATAAATTTAAAAAACTAGAAATAACAATTCTAGTAAAAAGCATTTGGACCATTAGTTTTTATTATTTTTAGATGAAACACCAACTTGCCTCCATCTTTAAAGGTTCTTTGATGGCGTTTTGCTACAAATGGAAGTTATCGAAAGTACAATTTTGGAAACGTTTTTTCATGGATGGTGGTACAGAATGAATGTTTTCTATCTCAAAGGTAGATGGGAGCCTTTGGGATGGGTATTATTAGGCTAAATTTTGATGGAAGGTCCTCAAACAATCCAGGGCCTACAGGAGTTGGTGATTTAATCAGAGTTCATCAGGGTAATATCATATTGTTTTATTTTAAGACTATGTTGAACTAATCACTCTATTGAAAGGGTTAAGACTTTTTGTTGAATTAAATATTGGAAATTCGTTAATGATTGAAGGAGACTCTCAAAATGCTATTTGGCGGTGTCGCAATAAACAAAAAATTCATTGGCAACTTAGATCGATATGGCTACAAGTTATTGATATTATGGGCTCTCTCAATATTTCCTTCACGTATGTTTTTCAAGAAGCGAACTATGAGGCAGATCAATTGGCTAAACAGGGGGTTGCTTTCTTTGAACTCTTGGTGGTTCGTGAGGCTTAGTGTTCTTTAATTCTCTTTGTTTACTTATTGATCTAATTGTTACTTTTAATAAATGAAATACCATTTGTCAAAAGAAAGGTTTGTGGGTTGTAGAGAGAGAGAAAGGTTTGTGGGTTGTAGAGAGAGAGAAAAAAAGATATATTTTTATTGTTAGGAGAGAGATAGTGATGTTTTATATGATATATTTTTTCAAAAGCTTTTGCAACATATATTTGTAGGTAACATTGTGTTTGTTATATGTTTTTAGGTATTGTATATTATGAATCATTTATTTTTTGTATAAGGAGGTCATAATCATTTTTAGCCATTGGATGTGAAATCCAATAGACGAAAATGTCACAATATTTGATAAATTTTATTTTAGATTTTGTGTCCAAACAATGACATGTCCTCAACCATCCAATTCCAAATCTAACCGTTAATGATGAATGTGACCTCCTTATATTAAAAGTAAATCGTTTTATTGTATTCATTTGATTCTAAAATAGGTACGGTTTGTATAAAGCGCCAACCTTAAACAATCAAAGTAAGGCACACTCCTAACTATGCCAAGAGATACAATTTTAATGTTGAAAAGCCTTGTGATGGCATGAAAATCTAATTTCACTACTAATTATAAAATTTAAAGCTCATACAGATTAAGTATATCTATAAACAGTTGAAAATTTTGAAACGGGACAGTTTAGATAATGCATGCATTAAAAGATTCACTATTTCTATGACTTAAAATTATTTATTTCTCCTTATCTATATACTTCGAGGTTGAGATGATCAATTCAAGAGTTTTCCAATATCATAATAACTTTGTGGTGCACCTTACTTCCATGTATAAGGTGGACACATTATACATAACTCTTTTCAAAACTCAAGTCTGGAAGTACTAAGTGCTGCCTTATTGAGTGGCATGCATGTATGCTAATCAAAATTACCAACGGTCAGATTTAATCTTAACCATTTTTTTTAAAAGCCCTCTTTATGTAGCTTAGAAAACCCCTAAAAAAAATACATTACAAGTTAGGGCTTGGCTCCGGACCTCTAGCGGAAAACCTAACCATCCCGGTCGCCAGCCTTGATGTCAAGCTCGGGACAGGCCTACAGGCAAAGAGATTATTTACTTATAATATATAGAGGTCATAATCACTCTTGTTTGTCAAATTTCAAATTAGGAAAAAACACATAAGGGTTGCTTACACATTTGTTGAATCCATGAGATTGAAATGTAATCTAGACTCTATATAGAGAGAGAGAGTTATGAATGAGAATGTGAGAGAAATGAGTGGTTAAGAATTTATTTGCGATGGACATACGATTTTCTCAAAAGAAAGGGTTGGTGGTTGGTCGTTTACACAAACTTCAATGATTTGAAGTTTGAACCCTTGAAGTTTCAAAGACAAACTTCAAAAGAAAGGGTCGGTGGGCTTTGATGCTTTCTTAGATAATCCTCTTCACCAACTCTCTCTCTCTCTCTCCAAACCTTATTTGCAGGTACTCTCTATCTCTCTAGGCCTCTCTGCACCTTCTATGGCATGGGAATCTCTAAATTTACAAGCCATTTTAACTCTAATTCACTCTATGAATCAGAGCTAACTCTAATTTTAATATGATTTTACATGCCATTTTTACATAATTTTTCTCTAATTTTCTTGTTAATCAGAGTAAATATCTCATTTAAATCAGAATGAATATCCAATTTTTTATGATTTCTAGGCACGTAGAGTATAGAGATGGTCTATATTTACTCTGAGTTTAATCCAATTCCTCTGTTAGTTTATGGGTGAGCTTCACGTTTGTCTTCTAATTAAAAGATTATTTATTATTGAGAAAATTACATACACATCTGTTATAGTTTCTATCATTATAGCTCTACCGAATAGTTTTTGTTATTACAACCGTGCCATTTTTTTCATGTCAAAACGAAAATTTTTAAAAAGACAGCTTCACTTTTTTCGGTTATTGAACAACCGAATTCAAAATATTTTCGATTGTTCAACAACCGAATTCAAAGTAGTTTTTGTTGTTCAGCAACTGAAAATACACAAATTTCAGTTATTGAAGAACCTAAAATTTTCAGTTCTTCAACAACTGAAAAAATATTTTCTCTCTACCTCTCTCAAGTCGTCATTATCAGATAAAATCAAAAGGGGACAACTAGTTTGAGCCCCTAAATTTAAGAGAAATCTTAAGGATTATGAGATTAGAAGATAAGGAGAAATCTTGTTGCTTATTCTCTCTCTACCTCTTTGAATTCATGGTTATCTGATAAAATCAAGGGGAAACAACTAGTTTGAGCCCCTAAATTAGAAAACTCAGCGATTATAAACTTACCCAAAAAAAAGACTCTGGATGAAGGGGAGAGAGAGAGGGTTTAAAAAAAAACTATTTTTACCTATGTAATGTAAAGAGAGAAGTAGAGAGAGGATATGCAGACCTGCTAGAGAGAAAAAAAGAGAGAAGTAGAGAGAAGATATGCAGACCTGCTAGAGAGAAAAAATTTGGTTATTGAAGAATCGAAAATTTTAAATTTTCGGTTATTCAAAAACCGAAAGTGGCCCGTTTTTTGTTGTTGAACAACTGAAAATACTTTGAATTCGGTTGTTCAACAACCGAAAAAAGATAAAGTCAGTATTTTTTTAAAATTTTCATTTTGATATGAAAAAACAGACACGGTGGTAATAACCAAAACTATTCGATAGAGCCGTAATAACGGAAACTATAACGAATATGTATGTAATTTTTTTATTAGTATTTACCTTTGTTAATGAAATTCATTGTTTGTTTTTTTTTTTTTTTTTCAACATTTTATGGTTCAAATAGTGAACCAATTCGTAGCTCTGTTTTTTATTTTATTTTTTTACATTGATTGACACCACTATGTAGAATGTCTCCTTTTACTCTAACAAATTCCTGTTTTTGATGCTTTTAGTCCCTCCCATCAATTTACTTCAACAAACTGATTGTATACATATATTTGGTTTAATATTTTCATGATGGGTAGGATAAAAAAGTTGCGGTCTTTTACATCGGTAAGATGTGATGTGTCTATTAGAGAGTCTCCCGTTGGTTATACCAGTCAACACGTCTATCTCTGTGGTTAGAGTATCACCATCAGTAATGTCCATTGGAGTGGCTTCTAAGTTTTCTTTTTGGGTACTTCAATCGGGAGGACAGGCCCTGTCCGCTTTTCAAATAGTTAGAAGGTTAGTTTTTTTTAAAAGATGCTACAATGTGGTGATTAAGGTGTGTGGGTATTACCACTGTGATCCAGTCTTTTTTCCATCCCAACTCATAATTAAGTTTTATGTATGTTGCTTGGAGTGCACCAATCAGATATGTCAATTTAGGGTTGTCAATCAGGTTGGTTCTACCTGTAGATCAATTCAGGTCCAAGTTCGGGTCCAGCTTTTGGACTGCGCTGGTCGGGTCTAGGTCTAGAGGTATGGACCCAAGTAGGTCGGGTTCATATTTAACCAGGATTTAATGGGGTTTGAGAGGTTATGGCTCTTGATAGAACAGAAAGTGAACCATGATCTATGTAGCGGACCCAAATAGTTGGGAAAATGCTCTGATGATGCTGATGATGATTGTAATAGCATTGTCATTCTTTTTGAAATATTTCTAAAATTCACCCATCACAAATTGAATTTTTTCAAAATCTATGTTTAACTACTTTTTCAACCTCCTTTAGATTTGCTTTATTTAATTTTAGAAAATTATACCCAAGCTTTCATTAAACCAGCGTTTTAAAAAATGCCGAGTCGAACCGGACTTGCCCAGTTTGACTCGGAAATCGTGAAAAGGGATCGGATCGCCCAAAAAATCGGAAATCGTCCGGTTCTAGAGAGAACCAGACGATTCTGTACAGTGAATCGCCGATTCACTGTACGGAATCGGCGAGTCCGAACAGTGAATCGGCGATTCCGTACGGAATTTTTTTTTTTTTTTTTTTTTTGTAATCCATGATAGATTTTTTTGTAATACTTGATCGATTTTTTTGTAATCCATGATCGAATTGTTTTTGTTTTTTTGTAATCCATGATCGAATTTTTTGGTTTTTTGTAACCCATAATAGAATTTTTTGTAATCCATGATCGAAATGTTTGTTTTCTTTTCTTGTAATCCATGATCGATTTTTTTGTTTTTTTTTTTTTTTTTGTAACCCATGATAGAATTTTTTGTAATCCATGATCGAATGTTTTGTAATACATGATCGAAATGTTTGTTTTTTTTTTGTAATCCATGATGGAAATGTTTGTTTTTTTTTTTGTAATCCATGATTGAATTTTTTGTTTTTTGCTTTTTTTGTAACCCATGATAGAGTTTTTTGTAATTCATGATTGAATTTTTTGTAATCCATGATCGAACTATTTTTTTCTTTTTTTGTAATCCACGGTTGAATTTTTTGTTTTTTTTTGTTTGTTTTTTTTGTTTGTTTTTTTTTGTAATCCATGATCGAATTTTATGTAATCCATGATCGAATTTTATGTAATCCATGATTAAATTTTTTGAAAATTTGTGATTTTTTTTGTTTAATCCATGATCGAATTTTTTTTTGTAATCCATGATAGAATTTTTTGAAAATTTGTGATTTTTTTTTTAATCCATGATCGATTTTTTTGAAAATTTGTTTTTTTTTTTATTTTTAATCCATATTATTCAAAGAGAAAAGGAGAGAGATGATGATTCTGAGGCCACCCTATCCCAGCCATATTATTCACATATCGAGTCCCAACAGCAACAGTGTAGGGATGAGCACGAAATACTGTAAATTAAATGCTGAATGGCGGTTCATGCAGGGAAAGAACATATCAATATTCGCATATTCATTCAAAAACATGAAAATTCTTAATGGAGTACCCTCATTTTTTATTGAATTCCTAAAAAACAATATTTATAATGAATTTTAATAATTTTTTCGAATTTTTTTTAAGCTTTATTCTGACCGATTCACCCGATTCCCAATCCGGATCGCCGATTCGCCGATCCGGATCGGTTTTTTGGAAGCCCGATCCGGGTCACTCATCCGTTTTTTAAACCATTGCATTAAACACATCACATAACTTTTTAAGGTAGGAAAATTTCTATAATCTCCCCAAAAATAATTTCATAAGAAGGATTTTGGAGCTCCAAAACTATGACTGCATCTTCAAATCTTTTTTGTCTATTTGAATGACCAATTTAAAGTACTTTATATCAAAATTTACTTGAAGGAACCACTCCAACAACCATCTGTTCAAAAAAATAAAGCAAATGAGTTGGTTTAGAGGTGCTAAAACGTTTTATATCTATAGCCACCACAATTAATCCGTGTAGCCGACCCCAATTAGTTGAGAAAAGGTTTTGACGATGATGATGAGCCACCATAATCTTTGATCAGGCCATCTATGTATAATGAATGTTTGGTTCTCGAGGATTTGGGGCTCCATAATTCCTTTTTCATTCTAATTTTTTCATGGGCTTCTTTGCTGACGCTAAGAGATTTACCAAATTTCCAATGAAAGAAATGCTCCTAAGACCTCCAAAATAGGGATGCACATGCAGCTGTGGCCTGGCCTTAGACCAAAGGAATCTATTAATCTTGTAAGCAAGGTGCCTCAAATTAACCCAATATGTGCCGTAAGGTTTGGAGTTCACTGACAGCTAGACCATCTATGTCCAATTATTAGTCATCTACTCGCATTTATTTTGTTAGTACTTAGTGTGACAATTTATGGACGGACCAGGATTTAATCTCTATTAATTTTTAATAATGTTAGGTTTCTATACTTCCTCTACATCACAGAAGTTATATCCTCCCTCTTATTCAATTGTCTATTTTGAATGGAGCGTTAAGATTGTCCCAATCACAATGTCCCGTCTTTACACTATTTTGTTTTTAATTTTTTTTCTATAAACTTTTTTTACACCAAATTTTGGACATCCATTCCTCTATTAAACTCACACTAGTGAAAAATATAAAAAAAAATATTTTCAATAAAATAAAATAACTAAAATACCCCTGAAATGTTCAAGGGGTATTTTGTTCATAATATTTTATCGAAAAATTGTTTTTAATATATTTTTATAGGTGCACCTCAATGAGAAGATAGCACGTACTAAATTTCATATTCATACAATCTGTATAAAAAAAACTAAAAATAAAATACTTTGAGACGTCGGATTTAAGATCAAACGGTGAGTGACAATCTTGATCAAAATTGGACGGCTCGATGGTTGAGGGAGGATAGAACTTCTATGTTGTAGAGAGAGCATAAAAAACTTGCTCATATCTAAAATGCCAACATCCCAAGTTCAGTCAAACATGAGATATAGTATAGGGGTGGGATAGGTCGCGACGGACCTGACCTGGACCTGGTTCGGATATAGGTTGGATTCAAGTCAATTGGACCTGGATTGCGTCGGGTAAGGACTGGTCTATAAATAAAATATATATAATTAATATATTTTATACTATAATTTATATTGTTTATATGTAATTTATACTAATATAGTTGGGTCGAGTTGGCCTTAACTTGGACCCAGCCTAACCCAATAGGATCCAAGCTAGACCTGCCGATAATAGTACATTATTTTCAAAATTAAGTCATATAGTATATAAAAAATATAAAATAGATTATATAACACACAATATTTTTATAATAAAATACATGGTGCATCTAAAATATTTAGGTCAGAATGGGTTGGGTCAATCTAGATCTAGACCCAACCCGACCCGATGTCGTGTCCCTATTTTTGGACCGGGGCCCAATGGGTCGGGTCCAGAATAGGACCCAGACCAAGATCCAAGTCGGGCCGATAGGGTTGACCCGACTGGCTACCCACCCCTAATATTGTAGTAACCAAGATCTAGATAAATTATCAAACAACATATTTTCTAGATCCAAGATCCAACAACCTTGGACCCGAAAACCAAGAAACCTTGAATCTTGTGGTTTTCCAACCCCTCCTTGTCAAATGTGCTCGTGCTTTTTTCACAATAGATTTGGGAAGAATTGGCCCAAATTTTTTCGATGAACTAACTGGAGTAGCGTACGAAATGACATTCCAAAAACCCACCAATCACAAATGCAACATTTACCGTCATTGTTTATTATTTTTGTCAAAATTTGTAAAAATACATTTTTTAGTCCTTGGGGTTCCTTGATAGTTATTATAGAAAGTAAGGAATTGGCATGGGTCGAGCGGTGGCAGCTTGGTTTTCATAGCACTACGTCTCAAATTTCATTCCTATGTAACTTTATAAAAAAAAAATAGTTACCATGGAAAGTGGTCATAGGCCTTTAAAGGGTTATAGGACTCAGAAACACATCCCAAATCACTACAAGTTCATTTTGGTATTATCGAAGCGAAAGTTGCATAGGGCCTTTTGCTGCAAACCCTACCAATAGTTTGACCTTGCAAAGCCCTTTAGAGTGGTTTGCAATATCAAACAAAGCCCTCGCTCAATTTCGGGCTGCTACCACTGGCTTTTCTGTCGTTTCTCAATGCATTTATTTAGACAAAGATTATGTTTTTTCCTCTTTCCAGATGATAAATATTTCTCAGAACATGAAGTGTGAATCAAGGGAAAAGTTTATATAGAGTCGAGGCTCTAAACAATCAAATTTGAGCCTACGCCCAAAAATTTCACTTTAAAAGGTTGTTTTGATGCCCAAATATCTTCAAATCGACCATCTGGACATCAAGATGCATGAACATGAGAAAAAAATGGATTTCAAGTTTTGGAAATAATGTATTTTGTAACACATTTTTGGACCATCGATTTTTAAGATTTTCAAGTTTTCATAGATCTGTCGATCTACACTATTTTTTAAGCTTTAAACTTTATATATAAATATAAAAATATATTTTAAGGCTATCACAAAGATTTCCAATAATAAAACCACATTTCTCGACACTATTTGAAGGTAGGCTCTAATTTGATTGTTTAGAGCCTAGGCTCTATAGAAACCGCACCCATGAATCAAACCTATGTTTGAATTGAAATTGAGATACTGATGCCCTTCTAAATCGGCTGACAATAAGTGAGTTTCTGGCCAGTAGCCATCTCAAATTTGGATAGAACCCCTTTCATAGCAATAGTAGTAGTAATAGAGGCTTCAAAAAAAATCACAGCATCATCAGCATAAAAGAAATGCGAAACCCCATAATCACACCTCGAAGATTCATGAATCTGTATCACAAAAAGCAGTACATATATGGTGTTATTTTTTTAAGAGAAAATGTGTAGTTAAAAGAATGAAAAGTATACAAGAGACTATTTACTTTTAGTACAAGGAGGTTTCAATTGCTCTTGTCCATCAGATTTTAAACTGGTGGTTGTAAGTGTGTCATTGTCACGACCTGACCCCCCTGACCCCTAATGTTTCCAACCGGAGGGTGACAGAGTATAGAATTGCGACGGGAGGTCGTGTACGTCACTCAAGTGGGAGTGGCATCAACACGTGTTATAGATGCTTGATCAAAGCAAACCATAAACTCATAAACAAAGGGCCACAAATAGAGCAGAATAAAAACCATTTATATAGGTTTAGTCTCCAAAAACTCTTTTACAAAGGTTCAAGGCACTACTGGCCCAACAACAAAATACAATTCATCACAATACATTGTGGCACAACCACCAGACATCTACAATCAAAAGATTCTTGGACAGAACTTGAGCTTCAAAGATCAGCTACCACCGTCCAGCAGTCTACATGTGAGCTATCTACTATCACTCTACAAATAAGGGGTGAAAAAAATGGTATCAGCTAAAGCCCAATAAGTAGGTCACTAATCTTATATTCCTGACTATTAGCATAAGCATCATAACATAGCCGATGGATTGTCAAAGACCGTACTGGCATTAGAAAGTAGAATCATGCATCATAATATCCACTATAACAGTATCAAATGAGTATTGTTCAGAAGTCGAAGTATCTAATATTTCCTAGAATGGCAGTTACATTGATGCTTATCGCATTCATAGTCAGATAGCCATACAGAGTGCTTAATTCAAACATACAGAAACAAAATCAGAATCATAAATAAAATCAGAAACAAAATCAAGAACATAATTATTTACTCTCGAAGTAGAAGTCATAGCGATCAGGCTAAGTGTCACACCCCAAGAATTTACAATACTATTATTCCTGAGATGTGACGGACAAAACATATATACATCTATTGAGAGAACAAATTTACAGTGGCGAGGTCTTACATAGTAAATAAAGAAAGCTAGCACAACAACAGTATCTTCCAAGGTTGATCTTGACCAGCACTCAAAATGAATCCGTAGTTATCCTGAAAAATGTTTACCATAGTTTGATGAGTTTGACTACTCAGTAAGTGATCATCATAATCCTAAAAATAATCATGATTGAAAGATATCAATATTTTCCAAAATGAGATCTATTAACAGAAATGCATCAACAGTTTCACTTTCAATAATTGCATAATTAAGTATAATCCGAGTAATTGAAATGTTTATAACACTTTTAACGACAGTACATAATTCAAAGGATTTCACAAAATACCCTACTGGCGTCCCAAGTAGGTCACCTATATACCCCATCAGCGTCCTGATGGGTCCACTTAATCCCTATCGGCGTCCCAGATAGGTCAACTTAATCCCTGCAGGTCCACTTATACCTCACTGGCGTACCGGATGAGTCCACTTAAACCCTACCGGCGTCCCAGATAGGTCCACTTATACCTCACCGGCGAACCGGATGAGTCCACTTGCATACTTAAATTATTTTTAAATCTCTTTAAACATTCGAAAGCAGCAATATCATGTACTCAACATATCACTGAAACCATTAATATGAATTTCACTTAAACCATTAATAACAGTCACTCTCTATAACATTTCAAAAATAACCAATCAAATATTTTGGGCTCAAATTTAGAAAGGTAGCAGTTGGTAAAGGCATTCTAGCATAATTGCCAATTTAATATGTATAGAAAAACTCTTATAAAAATTCAAGAATACGGAATTATCACAATTTATGGAATATCAATTCACAATTAAACATTTCACAACAATACTATAATCAATTGCAAAAATGTCAATTTTTAAATAATAAGGCAGTCATTTGCACATGAATTTTACAATGTCTAAATATTCAAAACAGTAGAAAGAAATATCACAATTTTACTAAAAGCAGAAATATCACATTTATTTCTAACAATAGACAAGAAAAATAAATAAATTTATTTTTCTAATTTACAGCATTCAAATTTCTAACATAGATAAAATATCACAATTTTTATTAAAAAGATTATTTTTCAAGATAATGAGGTCACGTGCGCATAAAATTTATCGCGCCTAAAATTCATGATAATAAGCAGAAATAATTATTTCATTTTATTTTTAAAAAGAATAGATTATTTTTCGAGACAATGAGGTCACTTACACATAAAACTGATAAAATAAAGATCCTAGACGGAAATATCACTATTTATTAAAAATAGACTATTTTTCAGAAAGACGATGTCACTTACCCACAATTATTTGAGAGGGAGCTTCCGATAAAAAATTCGGTTCGAGAGAGAAGTTCACTGTGTTTCGACCAGAGAGAGAGATTTCAAAATTTTGTTTTAGGGTGGGAGTGCTCACATCCCCTATTTAAATTCTTATAACGTATTATTATATTGTTTTATTACGCTCTACCTCATACCTGAGGTGTCGCGTTAAAAACAGACTTTTATCGTACGAAAACCACGTCCGCTAAAGGACGCTGCCAGCTGCAAGCAGCAGGAGGCAAAAGCAGGCAAAGGAAAAAAGTAAAGGCAAAGCAAAAGTTAATCCAAAGCAAAAGTTTAGAAAATAGTGATGGTCCCCAAGGACCATCATACTCAATCAGACCATCACCTATTAAAAGCATCATTTTCCCCCCTCTTTTTTTTTTTTTTTGAAATTTTAGGATTGTTACATTCTTCCCTCCTTAAAGAAATTTAGTCCTCTAAATTTGTGTACCTGATTACTGAAAAAGATAGGGGTATTTTGCTCTGATTTCGTCTTCTCGTTCCCAAGTCGACTCTTCTCTTGAATGGTACTGCCATAATACACGGACTAATGGAATCTCCTTGTTACGCAACACTTGCACCCTTCTATCCAGTATCAAAATTGGCTGCTCAATGAAGGATAGGTCCTTCCTGATCGGTAAAGGTTCATATTTTAAGATATGGGATGGGTCGGGCTGATATTTTCGTAGTGAAGATACATGAAAGACATTATGGACATTTGCCAATTCGGGTGGTAAGGCAAGTCTATAAGCGACACCTCCAATTCTTTCCAGGATTTCAAATGGTCCGATGTAACGTGGGCTCAACTTTCCTTTCTTGCCGAATCTCATAATACCCTTTATTGGTGAGATTTTTAAGAAAACTCGATCACCTTCCTCAAATTCAAGATCTCTCCTTCGGTTATCGGCATAACTCTTTTGCCGACACTGAGCTGTCCTGAGCCTTTCACGAATTAATGCTATTTTATCTGTAGTTATCTGGACAATTTTTGGCCCCAAAAGCTTTCTTTCACCAACCTCGTCCCAACATATGGGTGACCTGCATTTTCTTCCATACAGGGCTTCATATGGTGCCATTTGAATACTGGCTTGGAAGCTATTATTATAAGCAAACTCAATCAGGGATAAATGGTCATCCCAGCTTCTTGTAAGGTCAATAACACAGGCCCTCAGCATATCTTCCAAGGTTTGGATGGTCCTCTCCGATTGTCCATCAGTTTGGGGGTGAAAGGCAGTACTAAAGGCGAGTCTCGTCCCCATGGCTGACTGTAGTCTAGCCCAAAATTTAGAAGTAAACCGAGTATCCCTGTCCGATACAATACTGACAGGAACTCCATGTAACTGCACTATTTCCTTAATGTACAGCTGAGCCAGTCGATTCAAAGTGTACGTCGTACGAATCGGTAGAAAGTGGGCAGCTTTGGTTAACCGGTCCACAATGACCCAAATGCTATCATGTCCTGAATTTGTTCTAGGCAAGCCAGAGACAAAATCCATAGAGATGTGCTCCCACTTCCATTCTGGCACCGGTAAAGGCTGCAACAACCCAGCGGGCCTTTGATGTTCAGCTTTACTTGCTGGCATGTTAGGCATTTAGACACAAATAGTGCTACCTCTTTTTTCATATTATTCCACCAAAAGGTTTTCTTCAGGTCCTGATACATTTTAATACTTCCGGGATTTATCGTATAACGAGAATGATGTGCTTCTTCTAAGATAGCTTTCTTTACACTCTCATCATTCGGGACACAAACCCGACTTTTGAATCTTAGCAAATCCTCACTACATATAGAGAATTCATCTCTCTTTCCTTGCTTCACCTCTTCTATAATTGTTATAAGCTGAGGGCCTTTCTTTTGCGCCAATCGAATCTGTTGGATTAATTGAGGTTCCGCCTTAATATTGGCAATCATACTTACCACACCATTAATGGACGAAGTTGAATGCCAATCCACTATTTCCTCTAACAATCGCATTTCTTGGATCATTAGATGAGCTAAGACTCCCGTAGATTTTCTACTTAGAGCGTCGGCCACAACGTTAGCTTTTCCTGAATGATAATGGATTGTACAATCATAATCTTTTAAGAAATCCATCCATCTTATCTGCCGCATATTTAAATCCTTCTGAGAGAAAAGGTATTTCAAACTCTTATGATCCGTGTATATTACGAATTGCTCACCATATAGATAATGCCTCCATATTTTCAAAGCGAATACTATTGCAGCTAGCTCCAAATCATGAATTGGATATTTTTTCTCATATTCTTTCAACTGTCTGGATGCATATGCCACTACTTTCCCATATTGCATTAATACACAGCCCAAACCTTTATGTGAAGCATCACTATAAATCACAAATCCCCCACTCCCCTCAGGAATAGTTAAAATAGGTGCTGAAGTTAATCGAACTTTTAGTTCTTGAAAACTCTCCTCACATTCACTTGTCCACTCAAATTTGACATTTTTCTGTGTCAATCGAGTCAATGGGATTGCGATTCCAGAAAATCCTTCTACAAATTTTCTGTAATATCCTGCCAATCCCAAAAAGCTTCGAACTTCAGTCACATTACTTGGTTGTTTCCAATTAACAACGGCTTCAACCTTTGAAGGATCAACTGATAGACCTTCTTTTGATATGACATGTCCTAAAAATGTCACTTGTTCAAGCCAAAATTCACATTTACTAAGTTTGGCATACAATTTATTTTCTCTTAATATTTGCAATACCATTCTTACATGCTGCTCATGTTCCTTCTGATTCTTGAAATAAATTAAAATATCATCGATGAATACCACAATAAATTTATCCAAAAAGGGCTTAAAGATTCGATTCATCAAATCCATAAATGCAGCCGGTGCATTAGTTAATCCAAAAGGCATAACTAAAAATTCATAATGGCCATACCTTGTTCTGAAAGCTGTCTTGAGTATATCTTCACCTTTAATCTTAAGCTGATGGTATCCAGATCTAAGATCAATTTTTGAAAACACTTGTGATCCTTGTAATTGATCAAATAAATCATCAATTCTAAGTAATGGATACTTATTTTTCACTGTCACTTGGTTCAACTGTCTATAATCAATACACAATCTCATAGTCCCATCTCTCTTTTTGACAAACAGTACTGGAGCACCCCAAGGTGACACACTGGGCCTGATAAAACCTTTATTTAATAATTCTTCCAATTGTTGTTTCAGTTCTTTAAGTTCTGCAGGAGCCATTCTGTAAGGTGCCTTAGAAATTGGTGCTACCCCTGGCAATAATTCAATGGAGAATTCAATTTCCTTGTCAGGCGGTAATCCTGGCAATTCTTCAGGAAAAATGTCGGGAAATTCTCGGATAACCGGAGTGGTATCCAAATTTATTTATTCCTTCCTATCTTCTTTGATATAGGCAAGAAAGCCTTGACACCCTTTTCGAAGGAGGCGATTAGATCGAATACAAGAGATTAAATATGATGGGGAGTCTTCTTTGACACCATTGAAGTAAAATACTGGTTGATTCGGAATACTAAAGGTAACAATTTTCTTATAACAATCAATACTTGCATGGTATGCAGAAAGCCAATTCATGCCTAAGATTACATCAAAATCTTGAATTTTCAGGAGTATTAAATCAACCAACAGTTCCTTTTCTTCTATCTTTATTACACATGATTTGTACACTATATTGGTGTTAATTGAATCTCCCATCGGTGTGGCTACCTCTAGAATGTATTCTAATTGTTCTGGTTCTACCTTTAAGTGGCATGCAAAGTGTTGTGACACAAATGAATGAGTAGATCCAGGATCAATCAAAACATGAGCTACTTTTTGGAAGATAGTAAGAGTACCTTGGATCGCTGATTTTGAAGCCTGAGCGTCTTGCTCGGTAATCGCAAATACTCTTCCCTTCATCTGAAGCTTTGGAGCTATCTCTCCCTGCTTTGGAAGCTGTTGTGTCTGTAAGCTAGGGCATTGTTTAATCTGGTGTCCCAATTTTCCACATTTAAAACAGGCTCCGGTATTCCAATAACAAGGGCTTGATCCATGATTTTTCCCACATTTTCTACATATTTCTATTGGGCTTTGAAATGGCGAGGGCCTTGGCTTCTTGTTTGGCCTTTCAAACTGTTGTCGATTAAATGATGTAGGTCTAACATGACTGTTCTGATTTTTCGTCTTTTGATAATCTTCAAAATCTTTTTCGACAATTTGGGCACGATCCACTATTTCAGCATAAGTTCTTAATTTCAAGACTGATATTCTGCTTCTAATGGCTGGCCTGAGACCCCTTTCAAATTTCTTCACCTTTCTTGCCTCATTGTTAATCATATGTGGTGCAAACCTGGCCAATTCAGTAAACTTGGCCTCGTACTGTGCTACTGTCCTATTTCCTTGGATTAATTCTAGAAATTCCATTTCTTTTTGGTCTCGAATAAAATCTGGGAAATACTTTTCATTAAATGCTTCTAAAAATACTTCCCAAGTCAGTTTTATTTTCTTTGACCAATACTCCTTTTGCCATTCGCCACCAGTGTTGTGCCTCACCTTCTAACATAAAAACTGCCAAGGCCACCTTCCTATCATCAGGACATTCTATAACCTCGAATATTTTTTCCAATTGCATAATCCATCCCTCGGCTTCCAGTGGGTTTACAGTACCCTTAAAAGAATGTGGGTTTAATTTCTTAAATTGTTCGATATTGCTCCCACCATTTCCTGTAACTGACTGCTTGGGTGGATTGTTGTTTTCCATCTGATGTTGCATTAAAGCAACCATATTTTCCAAGGCTTTGTGAATTCCTTCCATATTGGCTTCAGCTATTCTGGATCTTGACTTTATCCCGGTCTGTACACACAATAAATGTGATTTTTAAGTATATTCTTTTTAAATTTCCTAAGGATCTTAAACCTATTGCTCTGATACCATAATTGTCACACCCCAAGAATTTACAATACTATTGTTCCTGATATGTGACGGACAAAACATATATACATCTATTGAGAGGACAAATTTACAGTGGCGAGGTCTTACATAGTAAATAAAGAAAGCTAGCACAACAACAGTATCTTCCAAGGTTGATCTTGACCAGCACTCAAAATGAATCCGTAGTTATCCTGAAAAATGTTTACCATAGTTTGATGAGTTTGACTACTCAGTAAGTGATCATCATAATCCTAAAAATAATCATGATTGAAAGATATCAATATTTTCCAAAATGAGATCTATTAACAGAAATGCATCAACAGTTTCACTTTCAATAATTGCATAATTAAGTATAATCCGAGTAATTGAAATGTTTATAACACTTTTAACGACAGTACATAATTCAAAGGATTTCACAAAATACCCTACTGGCGTCCCAAGTAGGTCACCTATATACCCCATCAGCGTTCTGATGGGTCCACTTAATCCCTATCGGCGTCCCAGATAGGTCCACTTAATCCCTGCAGGTCCACTTATACCTCACTGGCGTACCGGATGAGTCCACTTAAACCCTACCGGCGTCCCAGATAGGTCCACTTATACCTCACCGGCGAACCGGATGAGTCCACTTGCATACTTAAATTATTTCTAAATCTCTTTAAACATTCGAAAGCAACAATATCATGTACTCAACATATCACTGAAACCATTAATATGAATTTCACTTAAACCATTAATAACAGTCACTCTCTATAACATTTCAAAAATAACCAATCAAATATTTTGGGCTCAAATTTAGAAAGGTAGCAGTTGGTAAAGGCATTCTAGCATAATTGCCAATTTAATATGTATAGAAAGACTCTTATAAAAATTCAAGAATACGGAATTATCACAATTTATGGAATATCAATTCACAATTAAACATTTCACAACAATACTATAATCAATTGCAAAAAATGTCAATTTTTAAATAATAAGGCAGTCATTTGCACATGAATTTTACAATGTCTAAATATTCAAAACAGTAGAAAGAAATATCACAATTTTACTAAAAGCAGAAATATCACATTTATTTCTAACAATAGACAATAAAAATAAATAAATTTATTTTTCTAATTTACAGCATTCAAAATTTCTAACATAGATAAAATATCACAATTTTTATTAAAAAGATTATTTTTCAAGATAATGAGGTCACGTGCGCATAAAATTTATCGCACCTAAAATTCATGATAATAAGCAAAAATAATTATTTCATTTTATTTTTAAAAAGAATAGATTATTTTTCGAGACAATGAGGTCACTTACACATAAAACTGATAAAATAAAGATCCTAGACGGAAATATCACTATTTATTAAAAATAGACTATTTTTCAGAAAGACGATGTCACTTACCCATAATTATTTGAGAGGGAGCTTCCGATAAAAAATTCGGTTCGAGAGAGAAGTTCACTGTGTTTCGACCAGAGAGAGAGATCTCAAAATTTTGTTTTAGGGTGGGAGTGCTCACATCCCCTATTTAAATTCTTATAACGTATTATTATGTTGTTTTATTACGCTCTACCTCATACCTGAGGTGTCGCGTTAAAAGCAGACTTTTATCGTACGAAAACCACGTCCGCTAAAGGACGCTGCCAGCTGCAAGCAGCAGGAGGCAAAAGCAGGCAAAGGAAAAAAGTAAAGGCAAAGCAAAAATTAATCCAAAGCAAAAGTTTTGAAAATAGTGATGGTCCCCAAGGACCATCATACTCAATCAGACCATCACCTATTAAAAGCATCATTTTCCCCCCACTTTTTCCTTTTTTTTTTTTTTTTTTTTTTTTTTTGTTTTTGAAATTTTAGGATTGTTACACTAAGCCAATCCTACAACTTGAAACTTGTACCCTCATTCGAGAGGGAGGACAATGGCAAATGGATGTCCCATTTCGTAGTGCCCTCACTCACACATACCTGATCCCCAGCGCGCTTTGGAGTTTTGATAGGATGAAGCCTTGCAAGACACGGCCCTCTCCTTGCGCCTTCAAGCGAGAGGGCGTTACACTACCATTGGAGAACCCAATGCGTAGTGCTCATAACAATTTGAAGGGCGCGACTCACCCTGTTATTTATAGTTATCTCCCGATTCCACTCCTATCATTAGAGTTGGGGCAGAATCAGAACTTGCCGGTAAAACAGAATATCCACTACCAATGGAGGACCCATTGTGTAGTGGCCAGAAGTCACATATAGCAAAATTCATATAACTAAAACAGAATATCTACTACCAATGGAGGACGAACTGCATCTTGGCCAGAAGTTACATATAACATAGTTCAGATAACTGAAACAGAATATCCACTACCAATGGATGACCCATTACGTAGTGGCCATAAGTCATTTATAACAGAGTTCCATGTATATGCATGCATAGCATTCATTCATTCAACATTTGTAGGATCATTAAACATGCTATTTAAATCACCTTGCAAAAGGGATTAAGTTGTGTTCAGAAAGAGGCATCGATGCATGACATTTGCATAATTCATATGCAACTTAAAATTTATTGTTGTCCTTATCAGTCATGGGCATATACAAAATGAGGCATGGCACCCAAAATATGAAGGGAAATTCAACTAAATTCTTAATCCAATTTGTTAACTGAACAATACTTGATCAATTGAGGGTTCAGTTTATCGTTTTGAACCTAGCTGAATTCAGCCACCAGTAGATATTTGAAAATTAACTTGCAATCTAGTCGGAATTTCAAAATAAATTAGATATGCAACTTTTAGTTGGCATTTGGAGCTTTCAAATGGCTATAGTTTCGTAGCATATGGACCCCGTTTGTTCAGCCAAAATTCATGGCCACAGAGACCAAAATTATGATTTTTTATAATGTTTGTCAACAGTGACATATTGGAGCATTCTCGAGTATAACTCCTCATCTACATAGAATTTGGGCAATGTTAAAACATGAAAATCATAGAAGACTCATGCATCTATCAAATGGTTGTGTTTTTGTGTCATTTGGACTTCAATAAATCAGGCAAGTCTTAGTATAACAGAAGCAATATTTCTGGAATTTTATCACAGTCTGCTAATAATGACATACATGTATAAAATAGAACATATCTTCCAAACTAGCAAGAATCTCAATTGGACATAAATAGCAAACTCAAAGTAGCCTCAGAGATATTTCAAATGGTGTGATTTGAGGCCAAATAGATATCATTTACTTAGTCAAAATATCATTATAAAAAAATGTAAAATCCCTAGAAAATCACAATCTAGCCATGACATCCCTTCCAAAATCATCTCCTAACTCTTAATCTATGCAAGGTAACAATATGAAACCAATTCTAGCTTGAACTAGACCCACAAGAGTATCATCCCATAGAATTTTAGGGCCATCTAAAGGAATTTCAGTTTTCATTTTTATCATGCAAAGGAAGGTAAGCTTTCTGGAAAATGCAGTCACCATTTTTGCACATGCTTATACTCAACTAGGCTCAAACCATACTTTATTCATGTTCCATGCTTATGGGTCTGCAAGGTAGTGATCTACTTACCTTTTGTGTCCCCAAAGGTGATCCCAATCTTCTTCCACAGTCCCTTCCACCAAGCTTTCTCAAACTCTCCAACAATTGCACAAAGGGCTGAGCTTGAGCTTCAAAACGTGAGGTGTAGAGAGATAAAGAGTGGTTTTGTACTCCAAAGGTGGGGAGGTGACTTTCTATGTTCACCAAGTGGCCCCTGCATGGAATGAAGGTTGACAATTGGCGCACAAGGCAGCATGTAGCCAGCATGTGGCCGACTTGCTTCACGCACGGCCTTCTCTTCTTCTCCCTTTGCGCGAGCGCACTTTCCCTTTTCTCTTCCTCTTTCCTCTTATCACCGCAGGCGCTCGTCGCGCGGCACTCCTCTCTTCTTCCTCTCCGCACCTATCGCCGCGCGCACTCCTTGCTTCTCGCCGCGCGCCTTCTTCCTCTATCGCCAAGTGCCTTCTTCCCCTATTGCCGGGTGCCTTCTTCCCTATCGTCGCGTGCCTTCTCCCTCTATCGTTGCACGCCTTCTTCCTCTATCGCTGCGCGCCTTCTTCCCCTATCACCTCAGGCCTTCTTCCCCTATCGCGGTGCGCCTTCTTCCCCTATCGCGGCGCGCCTTCTTCCTCTATCACCACACGCCTTCTTCCTCCATTGCCATGTGCCTTCTTCTTCTATCGCTACGCACCTTCTTCTCCTATCTCCGCGTGCCTTATTCCTCTTTCGCCAGGCGACAGCGACTTCATCATGCTCAAGAAATTCGGGTCATTACAGTCATTGACTAAACTCAAAGTTCAATTTTTTTTTTAATAGAATTTCGTGACATACCACATGCCATCGCATTTGACATATAACAACTAGGAGTGATTGCGACGTCCTTATAATAATGGCCTTAGTATACAAAAACAATGTATCTTATAACGCATTATTTAGACCTTTAATTTTTTTTAAGTTTTAGTAGTTTATAGATATGCTCAGTCTACACCAATTTTTGAGCTTTATTTTTCATAATTAGGATTGATAATATATTTTTATGTCATCACAAGGCTTTACGATGTCAGAACTATATCTTTTTTGACATAGATTTGAGGTGTGCTTTACTTTGATTGTTTAAAGTCGATGCCTCATACAAATCTCATCCCTTTTTTTGAAGGGTGATATTCGTATAAGGTGCTCACCTTATGCCATACGAGTAACGTACACCTCTAAATTTTATTGGAAGATGTAATTCTATATGCCTGAAATCTTTTGATGGTTTATAAAATTCAGGTTTAACTTAAATTATTTTAAATTTTAAATTTAAAAAATAGTGCAAACCCTATAAATCTATAAACACATAAAAAGATTAAAAATAGACGGTCTAGATAATTTGTTACAAATGTTTTTAGGACTTGAAATTCTTTTATCTTTTATTTCATATATCTCAAAGTCAACATGATTAATTAGAAGATTATCCAACTTCGAAACACTCTTTCTACTATATTTTTTAGGTGTACCGTACTTCTATAGTACAAAGTTACAACTTTATATACACTTTTTCTTTCTTTAAAACTTTTTTTTTTATTAAAAGTTTTCTATGAGTCAACAAGTACAAGAGCCTACTGCCGGTTCACCGTCCATCTTTAAGATGTACATTGTGTAAAGCGCATGGGGTCAAATCAAATGTGGACAATGCCAAAAACATCCTTAAAAGATGTACACTTTAAAATTCAATTTTTTTTTTCTTTTGTTTTTCATATTTATAATAAGCTTGGTTTAGATAATGAATCCTAAAATTTTAGATAAAAAATCCATCTTCAAGGTATAACTGCTTCTGGTCCGCGATGCTTCTTGGGTCTGGCGTGGGATTTGGAATCACAGAGTAGGCTTCGTTCTTCATGCAAATGCGCTTACGAGAAGCTGATCCTTCAAAGGTCGTCATCAGTCCATTTTATCCAACTTCCAGAGGAGTTTTCTCCTTTTTGATTTAGAGCTTCCAATTGGATTTTTTTTTGAAACTGGATCGTCCAAGAATTTACCACAGTCTGCTTTTCCTTATTTTAAAAGGGGGCCGCATGTGTACATATAAGTCGATTGACTCATAGAAACCCCATCCTTTTATTAAGGAGAATTGTTTGGTGAAGCCCACATCTGTTACTCTATGGGCTTGAAGATCTACACCATCCACCAAAGAAAGTGTAGATCTACACCATGAATAATAATCCTTCAAAGAAAAAGTAAAATCAACATTTCAAATATTTTTTCCAAAAAATGTCATTTATAATTTTTAAAATTTATTTATTTTTACATATTAATAATCTACATGTTAAAGATCATATATTCACTAAAAATTAGGATTAAATTCTATTTAAAAAATAAATTATTACGGGGCCCGCATTTGTACATGCGAGTCCGTGGACTCATATAAACCGTGTCCAGACTCGCTCCCCTAGGGACTACCCATCATTGTACACTCGCAATGGTTCATATATTGACGCGCCAAATTTCAATTACGCGCCAAAAGTACAAACCCGCCCCTTATCCTCTCGTTCTTCTTACACAAATCAGTATTTTTAGGGTTTCGATTCTTCACGCCCTTAAACCTCAGAGCTGGGGCTTACCTCTCAAATTCAACGCTGCCAATTGAAACCCTGGGTTCCTTTGTCTGAAACTTGATTTACAGGGTTTTGGAATCCTACTTTCGTCGAGTTGAGCCCTATCCAATTAATGCAAGGGCCTGAACGCCTGGCCCCATTCTCATAAAGCAAGGTTTTTAACGTTTAGGTACCCTAGCTCACCTTTCATCTGATCTCTGCAATGAACGCCTCTAGGCTTACTCGTTCTCATTCTTGCATTGAGGGTTTCAGATTAAGGAACAAGAAATGGCCGCTGCTCTGGCTTGAAAATCGCCATTTTCTCTCTCTAAATTTAGTTGGAGTCTGGTTCAGGACCCCAATTTCTCAAAATCGAGGTATAAAACACGCCTTTCTCTTTCTCTCACTGTCATAATTCCTGCTTCTTTCTTAGTACGAAGAATGAACACAACCGAGCTTTTTTCTTCTAGTTGTTTATTTCTTGATAATTGTCTATGTTATGATTTTCATTTCGCCCGAGTACTGATATTTAATTGAGAAATTAAAGAAGCTCATGGACCAATTTGGGTTGACCATTTTGAATATTTTGTGCCTCACAAATGGAATTAAATTCTGCAAATGGTCAAAATTCAGGAAAATTGTGTGCCTCATTTTATTGAATCCGAGTAAAAAACGAAAAGAATTAGAAATAAATTCCATGCTTCCATTAACTTCCCCTTAAATTTGGGTTATTTCTTCTACAAATTCAATGGGTTTGGGGGTGAACCAATTGGGATTGGGAATATCCTCTGAAATAAGAAGATCGCCATTTGGACTGTTTACAGACCCAATAATGGTTTTAGGCCCTGTTTGGACGTCCCTTTTTTAGCAGTACTGTGTTATACTTGTGCATGAGTGGCCTCATCTTTTAGTACTAACGTGCCAGCTTGATACACCACTATTCACTATGCAAGTTGAGGAATATCCCCATTTTGGCCTTAGGAATAAAAGCAAGGAAAAAAAATTATCATTGGAAGATATTTTTCCGCTTGATTATACCCATAAAGAGTGCCTATTTTCACATTTGGCCCTAAAGGCAACTAAGGGCATGGATATGGCTACATGGACATCCAAATGAGGCACTAGTGTCTATAAGGAGTGTTCATTTTATGACAAAGTTTGGGACCGCATGAGACTCCTTACAAGTATATGGTCTCGAGGTACTCGTACCCAAATGATGGCGGAGGTCATAGATACATTCTTAGGATTATGATATCGGAAGTGAAAGAAGCCTGGAAGAGGAAGAAGATAGGAAGGACTTTAGAATCAGATGGAATCCTGATAGAGGTTTGGAAGTGCACAAGAGAGATTGGCATTGTTTGGCTGACTAAGTTGTTCAACAAGGTATTAAGAACAAAGAAAAAACCAGACAAATGGAGGAAAAGTACTTGGTATCTATTTACAACAACAAAGGAGACAAACAAAATTATGCGAACTATTGAGGGATCAAACTTATGAGACATGCTATAATACTGTGGGAGAGAGTGATTGAGCAACGACTAAGGCATGAAACGAGTGTATTAGAAAATCGATTTAGTTTTATGCCAGGGAGGTAAACAATGAGGCTATTTTCCTATTTAGACAACTGATTGAAAAGTTTAGGGCAAAGGGAAAAAACTCTATGTGGTCGTTATTGATCTATAGAAGCTTATGATAAGAGTACCTCGAGATTTGATTTGGTAGGTGTTGGAAGAGAAAGAGTCTCCAAACACTACATCGACTTGGTGAGGGATATGTACGAGGGAGCGCTAACTAGTGTGCGAACAACTAGTGGAGAGACGATTGAGTTTTCAGTGACAATAGATCTAAATCAGCGGTCAGTATTGAGCCTATATTTCTTTGTCTTAGTTATGGATGACTTAACTGCGCACCTACATGATGAGGTACCGTGGTGTATGTTGTTTGCGGACGACATAGTTTTGATCGATGAGACCCGAAACAACGTCAGCACAAAATTAGAACTTTGGAGGGATGCTCTCAAATCCAAAAGTTTTAAAATTAGTCGAACCTAGACAGAGTATATGAAATTCAAGTTTAGTAATAATAGGAGTAGAGATGAGGGAAGTATTAAGATTGATAGCTAAGATATATCAAAAAAAGTGCACTTTTGATATCTTGGGTTAATAATCCAGGAATTTAGAGAGTTTGAAGAAGATGTTGCACATAGAATCAAAGTTAGGTGGGCAAAGTGGAGATGTGCAACCGGAGTTTTGTGTGATCACCGCATACCAATGAAACTGAAGGGCAAGTTCTAAAGGATAGTTGTGAGACCAGCTTTGCTTTATGGGGTAGAATGTTGGGCGGTCAAGAAACAACATGAAACAACATGCTCATGGAATAAGTGTAATTAAGATGAGGATATTGAGATGGATGAGTGGCAAGACAAAAAGGGATAGAATTCGAATTGGATACATTTGGGAGAATTTAGGTGTTGCACCAACAAGTGATAAAATGAGAGCAAGTAGACTTAGGTGGGTGAGCCATGTACAACGCATGCCTAGTACAATACATGTTAGGAGGTGTGAGTTAGTATAAGTGGAAGGTTAAAAAGGGTAAGGGGTAGGCCCCAAAGGAGTTGGTTGGAAGTAGTGAGAAAAATTATAAGGACTTATGGCCTCACTAATGGTATGTCTTTTATAGAGCAGAATGGCGGATCAGGATTTGTGTAGCAGACCCCAATTAGTTGGGAAAATGCTCTGACGATGATGTTGATACCCGAAATCCATTGTGTTTTTCTATCGGAGGGTGGAGATGAGTACTTTTTCCCATTTGAAACAAGTGTGTTTTTAAAAGTCAAAAGCAACTGATTTTCTATTGTCCAAGGATAAGTATAGATATGGGGATGTGGAATAGCCAAGCTAGCTCGTGAGCCAGCTTAGATTGGCTTATGATGACCAAAGCTTAAACAATATTTTCTGGCTTGACAAGCCAACCCAAGTTGAGTTCTCTAGCTAGTTTGTTAAACAAGCAAAGCTCAAGTTGAGATAAGTTCGAATTGAGCTCGACTCAATATTGTTTAATATTTTTAATCATCTATATATAGTCAAAGAATACAAATATTATTCTATGTTGATCTCACCTTAAATAGGAAACTGAATTTAAAATATTACATTGTATAATAGAGGATATTATATTATATATTGCCTTCTTTATAGACTCTGGTTCATTGTTTATGGCTTGACTTAGCTTGTTTATGGGCTTGCTTAAGTAAACATGCCAACCCAAGCCAATCTCGAGCTTGCCTTCTCTTAATCAAGCCAAGCTCAAGCTGGGTGAGTCAAAATGGACCAAACCTCGATCTTGTCCTCCATAAATGCGAGCCAAGCTTGAACATGCCCAGGCTTGGCACTAGTCGGCTCATTGACACTCCCATGCAGACAATGGATGTTGGGCATGAGTACCTAACACTACACTAAATATTTTCCCATAATGTTTTGGTGGTTTATACAACTTTACTGTAAATTTTTTATAATCTTTCTCGACTTATAGTGGAGTTAAATGTTCCAGTGCCTTTATTAGATTCAGCTATGTATATGTAGAAGTGTGCCTAATTCACTCATGGCTTAATGCTTGATGCTTGAATAAGGCATAAAAGGGTATAAAAAGTGGATGAGCACTAAAATTTATCTATGCCATTTTCAATTGGAATACCGTAACATCTTTTGTGCTAGAGTCCCCCTCCCCCTCTCTCTTCTTCCTTGTCAGCTTCTTCCAATGTAACATTGTGGATGTTGCTTAGAAGTGAAAAATAAATTTACTTGGAATTGACCGTCTATTAACAAGGCATGAATTTTTTGTTTTTTTGCTTTTGTGATGAAGTTGAATCTTGGGGTTAAATTCTCTATATTTTGGTAATGAGATTAAATGTTTGGAATGTCTTACTTTTTTTGGTAATGAGATCAAATGTTGGGATTAAATTCCTTATATGTTGGTTTTTCATAGCCAACCCCAAATAATTGGGATAAGGCTTGGATGATGATGATATTTGTCTTAAACTTAGAAAAGAGTTATACTGTTTCATCACGCTTGACTGATTTGAAAAAACATATGTTATGCTACTATCATTGGGCTTCTAATAGTCGTTTATTTTTCAATAACAAATTTCTTTGACTTCGCTGATACAGTTTCATCACGGTTGTACTCTAGCATGGGCAGAGCTATGCAAGGAGATAGTAGTGGTCATTTGAGAATGGTCAATCAAGCCTTGGAGAAGGACTCCTTTCTTAGTTCAGTTAAGAGCTTTCCGAATAATATCACAATGGGTCCATTGGAAGAAGAGCAGAAGGAACAGGTTGCAGAGGGCCCTAATTGCACATCTCGAAATCCTGTTGCTGAATTACTTGAGAACCCTGATGATGTTAGAAGATTGATGAAGATGGAGAGAAGATCTGAAACAGATTGGGAAGTCACCCAATTTGGACACAGTTTATCTCAAAGCCAATCTATGGATGGTGGTGTTATGAGGGGGCACTGGTTTCCATACCTTAACCAATTTAAGACGAGAGATATCAATCTGTCGAGTTGCGAAGTTCTTGAAGCACTCGCTCCTCATATATTGGACACCCGAAAGGAAAGGATGAGACAAGCTGTGAAGAATAGAAGCTATTCGGTTTGTTTGGTTGTCGAGGGATTGACTGACTATGGAAACGTGTCTGCTGCATTTCGCTCAGCAGATGCACTTGGTATTCAGTCAGTTCATGTGGTCTCCAATGACAGCACGAAAAGGTGCAACGTTATTTGAGGTGAAAGCTATATTTTACTGTTTTATTTTGTTGAATGAATCTTTGACATAGACATTCATTGTAAATGATCCTGGGATGTATGTTGTAATCAAATGGATTATGGAAAAGCCATAGTCAAGTCATGACTGTCCATTGAAATGGGGGCGTAGACCTAGAGAGTGGGAACACTGATGCATGACCTATCCTTATGGTGGGTTCCTTTCTCACTTCATCAACATTGGTTATTTTAATGGACAGAGGTGACCTTATTGGCTATGGTTCTGTCATGTGGTCTGTTGGACTTGGTATACTTTCCTAATAATCATAACTTTAAGTTGTTTTGATGTGATTATCTCTTAGATTGGGCAGAAAGAAAGGTGATTTATCTCTTATGTGTGTGTGTGTGTGTGTGTATATATATATATATATATATATATATATATATATATATATATATATATATATATATATATATATATATATATATATATATATATATATAATATGTATATATATGTATGTATGTATATATTTGTTTCGAGATACTTACCAAAAAGAAAGTAAAGATTAGGGGTTAACCCCGCAGAATGTCTGATCGGAAGCTACTTTAACTGCTAAGTTGTGAATTAATAAATATTAAAGAGAAATGTCACCATGAGATCCCCATTTTCTTTCACATTGGTTGTTGACATGTATTGATCATGTGAGTATGCATTGTTGAATTACATACAGTTACGACATACATTTAGACACACTAATACATGCATCTACTGCACCCTCTCTAATTCTAGATGTATAGAGAACTGTGTGTCCATAACCAGCATTGCAAAATTTAGATCAAGTTTATTTTGACGCATTAGAGTTAACTTCGGGGGAGGAAAGTCAACTTGAGAGGGATCCGACTTGGGAAGGTTTTCTTGCAGATATGGCCATGACTCGGATTAAAAATAGATTTACTCAGGAATCACATATTTTTAGAAAATTCAGTGATGGTGTTTTGTGCTTAAACCATTCTTTGCCTCATTACTTCATTTCATCTGATTGACTTATTACTCTCACTTTTGTTTGTTGTTTGCCTCTATAGATATAGAGAAAACCGGAATGTTGGCATGGGGGCAGAAAAATGGTTGGACATTGAACTATGGAGTTCCATTGAGGAGTGTTTTAGGGCGTTGAGACTGCGTGGATATCGGATTGCAGCAACCCATGTTGGAAGTGATGCTGTAAGGATCTCCTTTTCATTCTGTTAAATGCTTTTACTTCCTGCAGCTTTGGTTGGCCTTCTTCTAAGTTATCCTAATGTACTAGAACTTTTTCTTTTTTTGTCAATGTTGCATCTGAGCTACTCAATATCTTAAAGAATATTTAATTTCTCGTATCTTCATCTTAAACTTATTTGTTTGAAGCTACAATGATGCCTTCAGTTTTTCTAATACAACATTTCTTATAGCATTGCTTCAATGTAAACTACTCTCTGAAGATTCATTTTATAAACTATGGTTACTATGTTGTCTCTTCTATGGTTTTGTATATAAATTTTAATTTAGCCTATTGGAGTTCGCAAAAATGCTGTACTCAGAATATGTTGATGACGTGCATGTAAATGCTGATCTGGTTGTTGTTAAGGATGATTCCCTAAATTTCCTTGTTCAAAGGAGGTCTAGGCCTTTCAGGCTTTGCACACCATCAATGTTGATCAGTTAGGTTCATTTTCTTCATTACCTTGTGTTTAATGCAGTGGAACCCCTGATGCATGGATGCAGCTTTGTGCATTGATACAATGTCAATTTTTTGTTTTTTGTCATACGTTTCTGAAGTATTTGACAGGGATACCCCAATTTGAATTATCAGTGCATCATGGCTAATAACTAATTTATAGTCATGAAAAAGAAAGTCATGTGCATTTGTCCTACCTATTTTTTGCTCCATTTTGATATATTTGCATTTCATTCCTGATCTAAACCTTATGAATTCAAGGTTATAGCCATTAGTTATTCTAAAATTGATGGACTGTTATGGAGAGTTTTCAAGGTTATAGCCATTACTCATTCCTGGTCTAACCTTTGAGGGATCATCGTGGCAGAGTTTTCATGATATACTTTGGGCTGTTTCATGATGTGGTGCAAATGAGGCAGTTGCCTGGTCCCTTTTATGTGGACTAAGAAATATAAATCAATGATGACCAAAAACCATTCCAGAAGATGATTTTAGGGAAAATTTCTTATAGAATCCTAATGCCTCATATTATTTCATGGTAGATCCTCTGTCTGTTTTTCTTTCAAGCGACATAAGAAAATACCTAAGGATTTCACTGTACCCCCTCATCTCTTATCTCTCTCTTTTATTAACTTTTGACCATAAAAATTAGCCCCAACAAATCTTTTTTTACCTTTTCATCCCAAAACCTTTTTTAGCTCTCTTTTTCCCTTTCCACCCATTAAAATTTTTTGTGGGTTGAAATGGTATAAAAATATTTGTTGAGGTTAATTTTTATGGTCAAAAGTCAATAAAATAGGGAGATAAGAGATGAGGGGGTATGGTGAAATCTTTAGGGGGGTTTTTTTATGCCTCCTTGGGTCTACCATTAAATAATACGAGGAATTAGGGTTCTATAGGAAATTTTCCCATGATTTTAATAAGGCTACGGTTTGTATAGAGCCTAGGCTCTAAACAATCAAATTAGAGCCTACCTTCAAATAGTGTCGAGAAATGTGGTTTCAATACTGAAAATCTTTGTGATAGACTTAAAATATATTTTCATATTTATTTATAAAGTTTAAAGCTTAAAAAATAGTGCAGATCGACAGATCTATGAAAACTTGAAAATCTTGAAAATTGACGGTCCAAAAATGCATTACAAAATGCACTATTTCCAAAACTTGAAATCCATTTTTTCTCATGTCCATGCATCTTGATGTTGAGATGATCAATTTGAAGATATTTGAGCATCAAAACAACCTCTTCTAGTGAAAGTTTTGAGGTAGGCTCAAATTTGATTGTTTAGAGCCTCGGCTCTATATAAACTTTTTCCTTCTAATAATGGCATATGCTGGGCTAGAAGGTGTTTCCCATGGTGTCTTTGAAATGTGTTTCATGAAATTTAATTGATTGGATAGGATAGAGATAATGTATAGCCACAGTTGTAGAGAGTGCAACATGGAAGCAGACAGTTTGGCAAAAGAATCAGTATCCAAAAGTGAGGTTTATTGAATAGATGGGGTTGTGGATATAGAGCAAAATGTGTACAGACTCATTTTTCTGTGTTTGCGAGTATGTGTTCGTGCGTGTGCGTGTGCGCCCGCTTGTGTGCACGTGTGCTTGTGCATGTGTGTGTGTCTATGTGTTTGTGTGCCTGCATGTGTGTGTTTGTGTCAATGCGTATGTATGTATGAGCACACACTTGCACGCGTGTGTGTTTTTGTCTGTCTGTGTGAATGCATGCTTGTGTGTGCATGCCGAGGGACCTATGGAACAGATGTAAGCCTGACATCCCAAGGTGAATCTCTTCTCGGCACCCTCAGGCTCCAAACCGACAATGGCTAGCCTTTCCTTTAGTCCCATAATCGCGGACCAGGCAGTTTGGCTTGAAAGAGCCCTCTCCAAAGATGAAATACTTGCTGCCGTCAGTGATCTAGGGCAAGACCGAGCCCACTGAGCCCCAGGCCCAGATGGCTAACCGGTGACCCTATTCAAGCAGTTTTGGGAGACCTTCTGTCCAGACATGATCGCACTGATGAACGAATTCCACGAGAGGAATCATTAATAAGGCAATGAATGCTACATTCATTACATTAATCCCTAACGTCAAAGTGCCCGAGGAACTTAAAGACTTTAGGGCTTTAAGCCCATTAGCCTTATCAATAGTTCCTACAAGATTTTATCCAAAGTTCTAGCCTCTAGACTTAGGAACGTCCTCGGATGGGTTATCTCCCCTACTCAAGGAGCTTTTGCAAAAGACAAGAAGATTTTAGATGGAGTCTTAGTTGCAGTCGAATGCATTCATTCTCGCCGCCTGTCCAATTCCCCTGGGGTTATCATCAAATTGGATTGGGAGAAAGCCTATGATCCCTTAGATTGGGACATTTTGGACAAAATTTTGTATAGGATGGGGCTTTGGCCTTCTTTGTAGTTCTGGAACAGAGGATGCATATCCAATCCTTGCTTCTCTGTTCTAATCAAGGGATCTCCCAGAGGTTTTTTCCCTCTTTGAGGGGTCTCAGACAAGGAGACCCTCTCTCACCCTTTCTCTTCACCATAGTCGCAGAGGTTTTTTAACAAATCCATCCCTGGCATGCATAAGAGTGGTCTCTTGAAAGGCTTCAAGGTTGGGAACCATGGAGCAGAAGTCTCCCATCTACAATATGCCAACAACACCCTTATTTTCTATGATGCCACCCCATCCGAGATGGACTATTTGAAACTTTCCCTTAAATTTTTTGAGATGGCTATGGGCTTCAGAGTCAACATGGCCAAAACAAAGATGATGGGGGTAGCTATACAGCCTCTGCATCTTTTCTCTCTCGCTGACCGCTTGGGATCCATTGTGGAAGATTTGCCTTCCAACTCTGCATTGGGAAGCCTAAAACCAGCCAATGAAGCCACATTGTAGATATATCTGACCGAAGGCTCGCAGGTTGGAAGGGTAGATTCCTAACCCCGGTTGGCCGCCCCACCCATATCAAGGCCACCTTATCCAACATCCCCATATTTTAGATGTCCCTCTCCCTCTTTGACATGCCCTCTTAGGTGGTTAACCACTGTGAATGACTCATGAGGAATTTTTCTGTGGGCAGAAGAAGGGCGCAGAATGTATCATTTGATCTCTTGGGCCAGAGTGTACACTCCCAAGTCCCAAGGGGGTTTAGGCATCTGCAACATTAAGTCCAACAGCCTAGCCGTCCTCGGCAAGTGCTGGTGGTGCTTTGCCACCCAGGAGAACCGCCTCTGGTAGGAGGTGGTGCGACCCAAAGACCGGTGTGGGGACAACGCTTGGCTCCCGGACAGTAGGGCTGCTGCCAATTCTTTGGGGATTTCTAGATCCTTACTTTGCTGCCTTCTTGGACTTGGGTGACCCGAATTCAATCCCCTAACTCTTCCAGGCCTTCCTCTACCCACCATAGTCCAGATCAGGCATATCCATATGGCGGGCCACTGTTGTGGCTGCTCTTTGGGTTTTCTGGTTGGAGCACAACAGCAGAACCTTCCGAAGAGAGGACTGCTATAGAGGCCCTTTTTGACAAAGTCAGATCATTAGTCATCTTTTGGGCCAAGAACAACAAACTCTTCCAGCATTGCACCCTCTCTGACTTCCACCTCAATTGGAGGAACCTCCTGCACCACAAAGGAGCTTGACCACCCAAGCTGGGTCAAGTTAAACTCAATTTCAATGGTTGCTTCCTTGGCAACCCGGAAACCTAAGGTATAGGGGGCATTTTCAGAGATTCCAATGGCGCAAACTTTTTCATTGGCCATACCAATTCTACTATTGCTGAAGCCCTAGCCCTTGTCGTTGGACTCCGCAACTTCAGCTCCTCCTGGGAGCCACTCTCATTATTGAGGGGGCCTCCTTCAGTGTCATAGCCTGCATTGAAATCATCCCCTTGTCTGTGGAGATTGGGACATATCTTTGATGAAATCGTCTACCTCTGAAGGGATATGCGTGTGGTATGGCGGCATATCTGGAGCAGCAGCCAGCACCCTCGCTAAGCAAGGAGCTTCACAGCAGAACCCACAGGGGACTTTTGGGCACCTTTTTGAGCACTAGACCCTACTTTTTGTTTTAGTCTCACTGTATCTAGTCTTGTACAGCATTTTTTTGTGCCCCCTAAGGGGTTTTTTGTACATGAACACCCAGTCTGTGGGTGGTTTGATCTCTTGTATACCTTTTCTTTCAATACAACAGGTAACAATTTTAAAAAAAAGACACCCCAAAGTGAACCATCAGATGGTTATAAGCCCAACACCCCAAATTACCCCAAATTGAACAATCAAATGGTTATCTTTCATCAATGGGGGTGGGGGCACTATGGTCAACTTTTTCAAGCATATGATTTTTTTTATATTTTTTGTTTGATGCATCTAGGTCAGGCTCAACTCTCCGCAAAATTTCAAGTCCCCAAAATTTCAAGTCAAAATGGTTTGTAAAAAATGATTTAAAAGCAAACACTGCACATCAATGTTGGCTGTCTAGATCTTGGAGATGGAATCTGGGCCATCGGGCCGGGGGCCTCACTAACAATTTCCCTTTGTGTGTGTGCGCATCTGTGCGTGCGTGATTGATTTTCTTCATGTTATTCTTGTTTCACATTGAGGTGGCTGTACATCATTCTTTACTTTTCTTGTGGACATTGGTTAATGTCATTCTTCATTGATCCCTCAGAAATTTGTCTTTGGGTTGTCATCTCAGGTTTCTATTTATGACTTGGATTGGACATATCCAACTGCGATAATTATTGGAAATGAACACAGGTGAGCATTTAATTGAGTAGTTTGTTTGGATCTCTTTCAGCCATATATTTTTTATTGATGGTTTCTACGTTTTGTGCTTCTGGCCTTGGTGCCATCACTATTTTCTGATGGGTCATTAGCTGGACAATCTTTGTATGCTATGATGATCTGCTAAGCATTTCATTATAATATATATCTCTTATGGTATGTTTAAGATAACATGTTTGGTTTATTCTAGTTGTGATTAGGTAAAAGACAACAGTGATGGGTAAATAATTTATCAGCCATATTTTTCTTTCTCCTCGGAACATCAATAGATATTAAAATGCAAAACCTGATCAGCAATCCTCAATTCCCAAGAATCCATGTAGTCCTTTTTTGTCTTATTTAAAGAATGTGAGTTTTTATTTTATGTGCTTCTTCATTTGTTCATTCTTTTCTTGAAAAAAATGTCGTTTGTGCATTTTCAAATGCACTGATTTCAATACAATCCATAAATTGCCACCGTACTTCAGAGATACATTGGTTAATATATCCATAGTGGTTCCCATTTGTGGGTAGCCCATTTTTTGGTAGCATGCATATTTTCTCTTTTACTTAATACAAACATTAACATCTTCCCCCCCCAAAAAAATCCATAGTGGTAGGATACCATGATTGACTACATGGGTGTTTGTCTAACTGCAGGGGCATAAGCAAAGAGGCTTTGAAGCTCTCTGATTTGCATTGTAGTATTCCCATGAAAGGAATGGTTGACTCCTTCAATGCCTCAGTTGCTGCTGGCATCCTTATGCACCATGCGGTTTGTGATAGGACTTCCCGTCTGGTAAGATGTTACCCCTTGATGAGAAATGGGAGAATTTTACCTGTTTCTTGCTTCTTCTAGAGAACAATTTTTTTTTTTAATTATTTGCTATGCTTGTTGGGGAGGTATCATGTCTACATATCAATGTAATTCTATAATATGCAGTAACCATTGAGCCTTCAGTGAGTCTATTTTAAGTTAAAACAGAAGGCTGGTATAGTTTCTGTCTCTATTTGCCAAAACTGCATATTTCGATTGAGTTTTGCCATGGAGTTACCCAATCTCCTCATCAGATTACTTTTAATTGCTTAGACTTCTTCTGATGTGTCTACTTGAGGAACCAACCCATGCATGGAGGGACAAAGACGGTATTTATTAGTTAAATTTAGATGTAACCAATCCTCAGATCTCTTCTTTATGCTCGGGGAAATTCATTTTGTGGTTTTTGAATGGGCTTCTGTCATTGTCTCATGCTGCTGCATATTTTAATTGAACTAGTATGGCTTACAGAAAACAAATTCGCACTTATATAATTCTATAAAGTTGGATTGAAACAAATATGGTTAGCCATGGGGAACAAATCTCTTATATTGCTTTCAGATCGAATTCTTTGATTAAGCTCAGGGTTCCACTTATTTTCCCCAAACAAACTACTATGCTTACTGAAAGAAAACGAAACAACTCCATAAATTTATAAGCTTGAGTTTGAGCAAATTGACCTCTGTAATCTTCAGGGTAGCCATGGTGATCTGACTCAGGAAGAACACCAGATTCTATTGGCTGAGTTCTCACTTCGCCATAGCATGAGTGCAGTGAGTATAGTCCATGAGTTTGCAATGAGGAGAGTAGAGCAGCTTAAGGCCAAACTCTAAAAGAGCCATCATGCAAGGTCTTTGTTTAGTTGCTGTAGAATTTTGGTTACAGGTAGTATGTGCAGAAGTTACTTTTGCGACTTCATTATTAATTTTCCTGCTCTCTAATGTTATAATTTTGTTCTTTAGACTGTTATATTGTTTATCAAATGAAAACATATTGGTTCACAAAAGAAAGTCCAATTCTTTCTAGAGCATCGTAAAATTTTTTTGAAGCAAACTTGAAAATGATTGTAAAGCAAATAATGTGTGTGCATGGACAAATGATTTATCAGTTTGAAATATTTTTGTACTTGTACCATCCTATCTAGTAATACAATGCTAACTTCTTTTTTTAAAAAAAAGTGCATCCTGCCCTTCAAAAATGAACTTGCAGCTCAAAAAATAGTGCAAATCTGATTGATCTAGGTCCATTTAAATAGATGTTTGGCATGACACTTTGAGATAGCAATAAATGAGCTTTTTTAGGGCACCAAATCCTTTTTTTTTTTTAATGTTCTTGGTTTTAGTGGACAAGAGGATGGATCTGCTGGTTTTTGGGTTCTCAATCAATGGGAAAATGGATTGAGGGGAGCCGCATGGTGTTGGTGCAGCTGCGACTGCACTAGTATGGGATATGGTTGGTAAATTTCTGTCGAAATAATTTGGGCTTTGTCAAAGGTTCACATAGACATTGGGATGTGTCTGGGGCTCACTTATTATTTTTTAAGAGTTGGAAGACTCAGATTTTTCCATTATTTTATTTTATTTTTTGTGGACTTCTAGTTTCTAACCTCTTTTCTTTTTTAAATTATCCATAGTTTCTATTTTTTTTTTTTTTTTTTTGAGTTACAAGGGTGTGGTTTGTATAGAGCCGAGGCTCTAAACAATCAATTTAAAGCGCACCTTCAAATAGTGTTGGGAAATGTGGTTTCAATATTGGAAATCTTTGTGATAGCCTTTAAATATATTTTCATCTTTAATTATAAAATTTAAAGCTTCAAAAATAATGTAGATTTTAACACAAACTTTTTAAAAAAACTGCATCATTGAAGAAACATTGACTCTCTCCTTCTCTCAACCCCAATCGAATTCCGCTCACCCGCTCCTCTCTCTCTTCGCGCACACACGGTCTCATAGACGAGTAAATGACAACTAAGTTTCGTACTTGAATTTATTAAAAATGGAGAGAAATCTGTGACATTAGAATAGAGGCAAAAGCAGTTAAAATGAACTATGAATAGTGAGAAGATTGGAAGCTGTAAATAAATTTGAAAGTTCAAGCACGCACTCAAATCTTGGATAGCCAAATTACTAGATGAATATATCCATGTGTTTAATACCTCAAAATTTAACCCTTTCTTAAAACAAAAAAAAAATCCAAACTTTTTCTTTGGAAGGAATTTTTTAAAACGTGGGACCTAAGTATAACACGTGAAATATATAAATATTTTTAAATTTCAAAAAAAAAAACAGAACTTTTTTATGACTTTCTTATAACTTTTTTAAAAGGAAATGTATATAAAGAGGAGTAATGATCCAATGCAACGGTTGTATCGTAGTATAATGCAACGACACTTCTAGACAACTATGGTTGTGGTATTTGTATGAACTCAAATTTTGCACACACACTCTCTTCATCTCAATAATTAATTTCTCCTTCTAAAAAAAAAGTTATATTTGAACCCTAGATATGGTTAAAATGAGTCCTTTCCAAAAGCGAATATAGACCATTCATTTTGTAAATATCAAGATCTTAGCCTTTATAAACTAAAAATCATTTTTTTATTTTTTAACATTGCTCATCTAATGGTAATAAAGCCATCCAAACAAAATGGAAATGAAAAAGTCCTTCTAAGGACTAGATCTGAGCATCTCATCAAAATGAATGACATATGTTAATTGGGTTAAAAAAATACTTTTTAAGTTGTGTTTTTAATTTTTAATTTTTTTGCGATTGTTCATTAGAATGAAAAGAGTGTATATTTTAAATTTTGGATCAAACAAATGGCCATAAGATGGTTTTTTAGGATTGTTGCATTATATTACTATACAACGGTTGCATGAAATCATTGCCCTATAAAGAGACCATTTACTCTTAGCACAAGGAGGTCATAATCATTGTTGTCTTTCATTTTAAATTGGTTGGTTGTGAGTGTCTCATCGACTAGACTAAAAGTTCAAAAAAAAATTCTCAACTTTATGACACACTCTACGTCATCCAATTCAACATCTAATCGTTAAAGGGCATGATTTCATGCAACCGTTGTATAGTAATATGATACAATAATCTTAAAAAACCATTTTACGGCTATTTGTTTGATCCAAAATTTGAAATATACACTCTTTTCAGTCTAATGAAAACCATTTTATGGCTATTTATTTAATCCAAAATTTGAAATATACACTCCTTTCATTCTAATGAACAATTGTAAAAAAAGAAAAAATTGAAAACACAATCTAGAAATTATTTTTTTAGCCCAATTAACATAGGCCGTTCATTTTGGTGAGATGTTTAGATCTAGGCTTTAGAAGAATTTTTTCATTTCCAATTTTTTTGGATGACTTTATTATCATTAGATGAACAATATTAAAAAAAAAAAAAAAAAGAAAGATTTTGAGTTTATAAAAACTAAGATCTTGAAATTCATAAAATGAATAGTTTAGATTCGTTTTTGGAGAAGACTTATTTTGACCATATCTAGAGTTCAAATTGAATTTTTTTTTTTTATTTGATTATTGAGATGAAGAGAGTGTATATACAAAATTTGGGATCCTACAAATACCACAAATATGACTTTCTAAAATTAAACTATAATACAACTGTTGCATTGGATCATTGCTCATAACTAAAATATGGGATCGTACAATTACCATAAACATGCCTTTTTAAAATTAAACTATAATACAACCGTTGCATTGGATCATTGCTCATAGCTAAATTATATGTGACATTCTTATTAAAAAAAAGAGATAAATATTCTCATTGCATATCATTCATTATGTGGCAAACTTAATGATCATCGTTTGAGATCCCAAAATTTACGCTCTGCCTTTGCGCGATTGGCAAGATAAGTGATGGCACACGATCCCGCAGGAGCACATCTTCTGCTCTATATGAAAAGATTGTGTATGTTTCCATCGCAGTGCATGGTGCGTAGCGGGAAAAGCAATGGCAATGGAGATGGAAGTGGACGATGCACCAAACTTAGGGTTAGGGTTTTCTGAAGAAGAGCTCTTCAAAGCAGCTGAGAATGGGAATTCTGCAATTTTTGCAGAGATTCCTTTTGAGGAAATGGGAAAGTTTCTCTCTCTAAGAAACGACGATGACCGATCTCTTCTTCATGTTGCTGTTGCTTCAGGCCAAAAAGAGGTAACTTTTTCTTTAATGGAAAGACTAGAAGTGAAATTTCACCTTTGGTTTGATTATCTGGCTAACTGTTTTTCGATCTATGCATAGGATGTTAATCTATTTTATTGTTTTTTGGCTTGGTCTCTACTGTTTCGGCATGGTTTTAGAAGAAATTCAAAATTCCATTGAATTTGTAGTTGGTCTTTCACTGGACTAGTTTTGCATTTATTATAGCAGAAATATTCGTTCATCATATTGATATATTCTCTGATTCCTGTTTCATTTTACTGGTTTTCTCTGGTTTCAGTTAGGATCAAGGTTCGATTACTCGGCTTGTGCTCGGAGCTTCCCAGCCAGCCGAGTAACTTGGGGCGCACCCGAGTGGACTAGTGTGCCAGCCCCAAAAAAGGATAAAAATTCTAAGAAGATACTTAAAAAGAAAAAGAAAAAGAGCAAATAGCTAAAAAAACTAAAAAGAACATTAAAAGTCCAAAAAGATGGAAAAATATTTATATAAGATGATATTCGGAAAAAAAATTTGATTTATAGCCGGAAACAATTCAAAAAAAATCAAAAGAGGGGAAAATAGGAAAATGTAGCATCATCATCATCAACATCCCAGCCTGATCCCAACTATTTGGGTTGGTTAAATAGAAAAATATAGCATATGATAAGAAAAACTCACAAATCGACATGAAGAACATCAAAATTATATATAAAATATTTACGCATTGATTTATTAAAAAATAATAATTTTTGGTAATTTTATTAAATTCCCGTGTTTCTAGCTAAGAAGTCGCCCAGCAAGGTGTCAAGTCTGAATAACTCGATTGTGTCCGAGTTAACTTGGCCGAGTTTGAAGCCTTGGTTAAGTTTATAGCTTCAATGGAAAATATAGCTCTATGATGGAATTCATTATTTAAATGACATTTTCTGCCACTAATGTTCAAGACGTAGTGATTTCACTGCTATATCCCATCATTGTGCTTCGTGATGGTTGCCCTTAAGTGGTTTTAATCAAGGTTTGAAGATTGTAAGTGAATTATCTATATTTTCCTTTGGAAGCCTCTACGCAACGCCTATGGGCCCTATGGGCGAAAATGAACAGGGTTTTCGCCCACAGGCTTGGTGCCGTCCGATTTTTTCGGACGGCGTAGATTAAAAGATCGCAACGGACCTTCTGTAGCAGTCAAAAAACACGCGGAAACCGCCACAGACCAGGTGCCATCCGCTGTGGCTCCGTTCAATAAACCACCATGGACATAGCATGTCCATAGCGGGGCGAAACACTGTTCAAAATCGCCTATAGGTGTTTTTAAGAGTTTTCCATTTCCTTTTGTTTATTCTTTATTTTTTGTTAAATCATGTACAATGATTTTTGTGCCGGGTATGGAACAAAATTGTCCATTATGTGGAGGATTTTTTGTTCGTAGAAATCTGTTCCTTTATTTGAGTGCAGTTTTTGTAAAGTCGGCTTTACAAAATTTGGGAACACATTGCACTTCAAAACCCTGCCATATGCAGTTCCGCTGCTAGAAAACCTCATGATGGCATGCAATTCCATTTGTGCCCCTGATTGTTGAATTTGAAGGTTAAAAAATGATGCAAATTTAGCTGATCTGCGGACACTTGAAATGAATAGAGTGTTGCAAGATAATCATTTTTAGGGATCGAAATTTATTTTTCATATCCATGATTGTTGAGGTTGGGATGCTGGATTTGCAGGTTTCTAGAGAGGAAACTACTTTTTCGACAAGATATGAGGTGCAGCTTGATAATGGCACGACTTTTCCTAATATTTTCCCATATATTTTACCATATATAGAGGTTAAATACATCTTCTTTCACCACCACTTCCAAGTTCCACAGGATTGTATTTGTTTATGACCTTATGAAGTTTTAAGTAAACTTTTACCATATATTCTAATTTATTAGTTTCTTTCTTAATTATGGTTATTTCCTTCTAAATTCAGAGCATTGCAGATTATAAGGAAATTGTAAATTCTCAGTGTGCTGAGAAATTGTAAATGGTAGGCCTTGCTAATCCAGCACTTCTACTGGGGCAACCAATATCTTTTTTTTATATGCTAATGGTAGGAATGGAGGGCGGGACGTTATGTTGAGGTATCAGCCCCAACTACCGAACCCCATTTCCATTGGGGCAACCAATATCATTATAATTTTAGTTCAGGTTTTGCTTCCCCCATGATATTATTAAAGATCTGGCTTTTAATGTCTGTCTATAATTCGTGAGAGGTTGTTTGTTGATATTTCAAACATAGAATATATTTTGGCCACAGATTAATATTAAAATTAATGTTAACAGTAATAGTATTTATTCTAGTGCCTTATGTAGTAGAATCTGAGAAATTGTAGAATAAAAATTTGTTGACATGGTCTACTCATGTTGTTGAATGCAGGTTGTCAATACACTAATAGTACATGATTCATCTTTGAACATTATAAATAGTACTGATGAGGAAGGCTGGGCACCACTTCATTCTGCTGCGAGTAGCGGCCATGTCGATATTGTCGAGACTTTACTGAACAAAGGTGTGATTTTATAACATTATGCTACCACTAATTTGTGTTAGAAAGGTCCTCAGTGGTTTAGGCGGTTTTCTTAGGATGTGCAGCTGCACTTTATTATTAAATAAAGATGTATTCCGAAGTAACTATATTCAACATATCATTTTGAAGTAACTATATTCAACATATCATTTTGAATACTCTATGATATTCTTTGAATGTTGAGGACAAAGGTGGGTCTTATAGGAATGGGATGTGGATTGGATGCTGGCGTGGATATTGGGGAGCTCCTTTTAATTCCTTTAGCTTCTTAATAACAGAATCCTAGATTTTAGCTCCTTTGTCTGCTTCAAAAGAAGGGGAAATGCATGCATTATTCTTTGCTACCCTAGACTGTGAATAAGCATAGTAGGATATTGCAATTTTAAAATTACAATGTGAGAAAAATGATTAACTGATGATACAAATCCTTGCATCTTACATTTCTTGATAATTTTTGTTATGCTCATCCAAACTGGCAGCACATGGCATTAATTAGTCCCCAGTATTCAGTTGATTGCTTTTATTTTCTTTCTATCTTTGACCATTTTCCTGCATATTCCAAGTGATTGTCGGATGTTGTCATTTGGCATATAGCAGCTCAACCTGATCATTTATGTTGGATATTTTTCTCTTCTGATAATTTTTTTGTAAACTTCTATGTACTTTTTACATATCTTTGCTATTCTTATTGCTCAATAACTCTGTCCAGGGGCCAATGTTAATTTGGCTAACAATGGGGGGCGCACAGCTCTTCATTATGCTGCCAGCAAGGGGCGGTTGAAACTTGCTGAAATCTTAATCAATCATGGTGCTAACGTCAATCAAAAGGACAAGGTTTCTTCCAATGCAATCTTACTTGTTTCATTCTGACTGACTTCTTTGACTTCGGGTTTATATATTCCTACTTCCTTCAAAGAAACTTAGACTCTACATATTGTTTGATCTATCTCTAATTCGACCTACACTATGTAAATTCACATTTGAATTGTATTAATAACTTATCTTGTCAATAATGCCTTCAAGTTCAATGGTTTCAGATCGGTTGTACGCCATTGCACAGGGCAGCAAGTACAGGGAACTCAGAATTATGTGAGCTACTGATAGAGGAGGGAGCAGATGTTGATGCTGTTGATAAAGCAGGTCAAACACCTCTAATGACTGCAGTGATTTGTGAGAACAAACAGGTCTGTGATCTAACAGAACATTTCACTGCTTATAGTACTTCTGATAATTTTTCAACCAGGGTAGCCATTGTTTTCCTTTCTTGCGCATATAAGGCTTACAAAAGGCAAATTTAGACTAGCTGTTGCTTGGTTTTCGTGAGAAAATTACTATTCTCAAAAGAAGGCTCATGTAAGCCTTCTATGAGATAGTTAAGGTATTTTTGTGCATGATTAGTCTATGATCTAACAAAAAAGGTTTAGAGAAGCTTTATCCCAGATGGGCCCATTATACAATAACAAGTTGATGCTTACCACATCCGGTAAGCATAGCGTTTCACCTGATGTTCATTCAGGGTGATCCAAAGCTTCAACGGAAGAGTGCTTCGAAATCTAAAACCCTTTTATTATGGATTTCTTCTAATTCCTTTTTTTTTGGGTGAAATGCTTGTAAGTCTGATGTTTCAAGCTTCAAATTGTGGTTGAAAGACTGCTAGAAAAATTAGTATGGAGTTTTACTTCTTTATTGTAGTAAATATGCTAATCTGTAATTGTTGTCTAGCTGTAATAAGCTTAGAGATAGTGTGGTTAGGAAGTAAAGTTCCTTCCTACATGGATTAGAACCCTTAGGATTATCTTCTAGGATTGATTAGGAAGCTTTTCTATTTTTTCAGAGAATTAGAATTCAAATATGGGTAGATTAGGATTTAGGAACAACTATAATTGATGTGCCATTGGCTAAAGCAATCAATCTTTGAGAAATAAAATGTGAGCTCATTAAATTGTGGTTAGAGACCATTATTCCTTGACTTCTTTTTGTATGGTGAGTGATTCTACGACTCTAACCTTGGTTTCAAAGAATCTGCCTTAAATGTGAATCCTGTTTCTTCTTGTGGCGGAGAGATTGCTCAAAACCTTAGCTTGGGGATGGGAGTTTCTCCTCACATAAGCTTGGGCCCCATCTTCTTTTCCCTATCTGTAGCCACATTTGTATCTAAGATATCCCACTATTAAACTTGTCAGCCATTTAACTCTTCCATTAACCTCAGCTATACCTCTCGAAACCCTTCTGCCAAGTCGTTGAATAGTTATCTTAACCACATGCATACCCTCCTCACCCTTCAAACTTAACTTCAAATGGTAGATTTGCCTTAGTTCAACCCTATGATCTACCTCATCATCCTTCTATCTTGCTGGACTGCTAATTCAAACCCTAGGTTTTACCTTAACGTCATCAAATCCTGCCCCATAGACCTTGCTTAAGTCCTAGCTTCTCTATGACTCCTATCATCCACTCCTATTCAATATAGTAGACATCCAAAACCTCGCCATCATGAACTTTTATGAAAAGCTTAAACCCTTTAGAATTCCTATATTCTAACCTAGTTGGAACTGCTAAATCCACCCCAGACCCTTTCTTTCTAAGCATATCTCGCGTGTAGCACTCATAGAGGAGTCCACTTGTCCTGGCGAGCCCAAGTGACTCTGACTAGTTTGAGCGGCTCACTCCAGTCAGCAAACGCTGAGTGGAACTGAACCGAATGCTGTTGTTGCATAGTAGGAAAGAGGGAGAAGCCAAAATTATGTTCTCATTCCTCCATTCTAATAAATTTTTTCACATTACCAATAAAAAGAGAAATTGATCCTTTGTTTCCTGGAAGCTCTAATCTTGTGGTGTTCTAGGTCACTCTTCTTCTGGTACGGCATGGAGCGGATGTTGACGTGGAAGATAAGGACGGGTATACAGCACTTGGTAGAGCTTCTAATGAGTTTCGGCCAGTCATCATCGATGCTGCCAAGGCTATGCTTGAAGGGTAATGCTGAAAAGATGTAAAGAATGACACAGCATTAATTCTTATTTCAAGTAAGTTTATTGATTCATGTAATGTGAAATTCTGACAAAAACCGTTTAGCACCGATAGCTTGCGATATAGTTTTTGTGCTTGGGTTGTTGCTGTAGTCAAAGGTGGTGTCTTTAGTGCGAGATTTTAGACTTTACTTGTGAGTAAACTGCAGGATATTTGGGACAAAATGTCTTTGTCCACCACTACTGTACCCATCTTGTAGCATGTAAAAATGAGGCTTTGAATTGGTCTTCTAACTGAAGTGTTTAGCCACCCGGAGCTACAATCTCATCCCAAATGATGACCAGAATATGCATATGGTTTCTTCATAAACATGAAGTGCTAGTCATTGATAGAATTTTTGTTTGGTGACTAGAAAATCAACTGAGCTTCATGAAATTTAACCTTCATAGCATGCATGAGAGGCATGAATCTCATTTGTCAAAAGAAAAGAAGGTGTGAATCTTGTGGATAGGGATGTTGTTTATGAAGAATCTATTGGGATCATATACAATGAAACAATTATCTTTTATACAAAAAGGTCACCTGCACCCATGGTTGTCACATATGAAATTGTATGGGCTGGTATGTGTCATTTCTCTGCACAAAGTTGGAAGATTTTCTTGTACTTTGAGCACAATTAATGATACGCGCTCTAGCTGCTCAATTTCACATTTAACATATTCGGGTGTTTGTGACCACCTTGTATAAAAGATAAACTGTCTCATTATATATTTTCCCTAATCCATTAGCAGTCTTTCTCACTAAGGAATCTAGATTCTCATTGTCATCAGGAGTATAACAGAATGATGCTACCATCAAATCAGTAATGTCTAAAACGGAGTGACTACAATGAGACTAACCTTTTGTTCACAGACATACTTAAGTCGTCAATTGTAAAATCGGCCGACTGGGTATGTGATTTTCTGTACAAAGTCTCTTTTTTCCTACTTTGAGCACATTCACTTCACATCTAATGGCTCTGATGGCTAGGGGTGACTGTTAAACAATTGTATTATACTTTCCGATTAATGTCTCCTCCATCCCGTCTTTCCCAAATACACGGCCAAGCTATTGGCTTGGGTTCCTTCATTTAATTAGACTTCCTCTCCCCCACCATATATGTGTGAGAGAGAGAGGATCCCCATGACAAGTTGTATGGCTAATCTATTTGTTTTGAGTACCAAATCCTCATCTTGTGAGACATGAAGGTTTGTGTAGTCTTTCCCTTGCGCCCCAAAAAAATAATAATAATAATAACATAGGAAAGAAAGGAAAAAAAAAGCCTAAGTGAGACTCACTTTCAAGCCTGGATGTGTACCCTTAATGCAACTAAACTCTTTCTTGTTGGTACTTGGGATATGACCAATACGCAGTTATTTCTTTTATGACTTCATTTGGATCCCATTCCGCAAAGAGTTATCTTTATTTCTATAGGCCTTAAATGGTTTGATTTCTTCAAGAACAAATGGGAAGCTCGACATGTGGTGCCGCCCACGTACATTATATGTGACCCTTGCTCTCAATCGTCTGATGATTTGAATGGACTAGGATCGCTCATGTCATGTGACCCTTGCTCTCAATCGTCTGAAGATTTGAATGGACTAGGATCGCTCATGTCATGTTGTCATAACGAAACACTATTTATTTTTAATCTTTTTCTACACTACATTTTTTAGTGAAATTTAAGGTGTTTCCTTGGGGTGTGCCTAGGGGAAAAAAAAAAAAAAAAATTCTAGCAAAAATAAATGACCAAAAAGCTCCGGTAAGTTTTAGAGGAATCTTGGTAACTTTCCGTTCCCAGAAATAATTTTATTATTTTGATCATGTGTGCCCCTATTAGCTCTGTGCACACGTTAAATTTCACTTCAAAATGATATATACAATAAAAATAAAAAATATAATCCTCTAAGCTATTGGATCAAGATCTAATATTCAAGAGCCACCTCGTGACATGGTGCAGCCATCCCAACCATTCACTCAAATCGGATGGCTGAGTGTGGAGGTCACATATGCTTTGATAGAGTTCCTCGGACAATTTTGATAGTCTAGATTGTTGCAATTCATGGAGAAATCCTTTAAAAAGTCTTGCAAATGCATATTGAATGACAAGATGATCAGTGGTCTTTCTACCTTCCATGCATGGTAAGTATTTGAAAACAATTTTGAACTTTGCTTGGTTTCTGAACCCCTATGAACTGGTCTGACTGGGGCGAGTCCCGAATGAAACCGTGAGTTTTTTAAGTAAGATTTAGGGGCCGACTCAGGGTGACCCCTAGGTTTAAAGATGACTGGTCTGGTCCAGATTCGCCATTTCCCAGAAGCACTGACCTGAGCCAGGTTAATTTTTCACCCAATGCATGGAGTGACAAGATGATCAGTGATCATCTATGCCCTCAATGCATAACCCTAGCAATTTATAGCACATCTCTTAGGGTCCCAATGCTTTGGTCAAAGGGTTACCTTTCCTTGATTGAAGTAAAGTCTCTCCTTTCTAGTGCTCTGCTTTTCTTTCCCACAATTTCCTTGTATTTTTTATCATGAGGTATGTGATTTGTCGCCTGTGAAAGGCAGCTGCAACCAATATCACCCTTGAGGACACTTGATGCGAGGTGAAAGTGTTCATTTTTTTCTTTTGTTTATTTTTTATTTTTATGAGAGGTTGGATTTTCTGCCCTGTAAACATTAGAATACTCCAGGATACTTACCAATATATTGTTCAAAGCTTGAAGAGGTGGAGGTCTCCATATTCTTCATCACTCAATAGTTATTTATTTATTGACAAGACAAAGGAGAATGACGGATCAGGATTATGTAGCCAAACCTAACTAGTTGGTAAAAAGTTTTGACAATGATAATGGTGATTGACAAAAGAGGTGAAAGCTCTCTCTCTTAATTAATTATAATTAACTATTATTATTATTATTATTATTATTATTATAATTATTATTATTGTTGTTGTTGTTGTTGTTGTTGTTGTTGTTGTTGTTGTTGTTTTCCATGGCAGGGGTTGGGAAGATGGGAGGGGGATATTGTCTTGTACAATTGGTGTAGGGCTCTTTGGAGGATTGATTTTGTCGCCTTATTGCTTACTTCCTTTGGTAGAAGATCCGATTATAGGTAATTGGTTAGCACTTGACAGTTTACAACGATGCTATGTTCTAGGCTCAATTTCTATTTGTTTGTACTCGTTATAGTAATAAAATTAATTTTAATATATTTGTTCTTTGGCCGTGTCTGCATAAAGTTTTCTTATCTAAAGTTGTCTGCAGTTTTACCAATAAATTTGCCTTTTGAAAACCTTTTTTTATTTTATTTGAAGTAATTTATTGAAAATCACATGTTCTTTACTAGAAATAACTAGAAACAATTGAGAACCACCCAAAAATATTGAATAATTAATTGATATTATACAAACACAAGGGGCAACCTACTAAAAAACAATTTTATACATAATTTGTTAATTTAGATAACTTAGCATCATCATCAGAGCCTTAATCCAAATATTTAGGGTCGGCTTTTTAAATAAGTTAGCATGTTTTAAATAAGAAAAAGATTTATATAAGGTTGCTACCTTAAAATGTAGAATTGAAGATGCATATAAAAAATCCATTGGAAAATATCGTTTTAACGTTGAAAACCCCTCTAATTGATCATCTCGACATCGAGATGTATGAATATAAAAAAAAAGATTTTGAGTCCTAGAAATAGTGTATCTTACAACATATTATCTAGACAGTCTATTTTCAAGATTTTCATATGTTTATAGATTTACTTAATTTTAACCATTTTTTGAGTTTAAAATTTTATAATTAAATATGAAAATAGATTTTGAGATAATCCTAAGAATTTTTTACACCAAAATTACATATTATGATAAAATTTGAAAGTGCGCCTTGGATTGTTTAAGGTAAACCACACCCCTTAAATAAAGTTAACAATCCTCTAAACAAGCTCTACCATTTATTTGATAAATTTGAAAACTAGCAGACATAATGGACTTGACAATTACCATTTAGATTTCGTACTTTCAATAAAGTTAAGCTTATAAATATTGGGAGCATATGCGCCCCGAAATTCAAGAATGCTACCTCAAAATCATCGATATTTGATTTATTTGGTGATAGTTTTAGATATATTGTATATAGTTTAAAGCTTGGAGGCTAATTTTGTGTCCGAAATTCAAGAATGCTACCTCAAAATCATCGATAGTTGATTATATTCGGTGATAGTTTTAGATCTATTGTATATAGTTTAAAGCTTAGGGGCTAATTTTGTGTAGAGAGTGACGTGTTAACGGGTAGAAATGGAACTTTTGACACAAATTATATATAGAGAGATTCATAAAGATGAGTTTTAGAAATGTCTTGAAATTTGGCAGTTTCCTAACATGAGAATCTAGATAATAGAATGGCAGAGTTACGCTTTTAAGCCCTAGTTTTGATAGCTAGACCCAAGCTTTATCCTTACTTACAGTCGAACATGTGAATAAGCACTAAGGAATGGTGGTAACCAGCACTGGCATTATCTTTCCTTTTTGTCATTAGTGTTAATAGATGTTTTTAATTTTAGAGAAGGTTTCTATATTTCCCTGACTGCATAGAAAATATATACTTTTCCCCATCCAGTTATACAATTTAGATCAAGTGAGGTACTACCGTTTGATCTAGATCTGAGACCTCATAGCATTTTATTTTTATTTATTTTTCTACAAATTATATGAATATGAAATTCGGTATGTGCCATCATATCAATAGGGGCACCTAAAAATAATATTGATTTTTTTTTTTATAACATACAATGACCATAATACCCTTGAAACTTTTAGGGGTATTTTGGTTATTTTATTTTATTGAGATTTTTTTAAAAATATTGTTTATAGGTGAAGTTTAAGAGAGGAGTGGACACCCAAATTTTGGTATCAAAATATTTTTTATAAAAATTAAAAAATAAAATAGTGTACAGACGTGACTTTGTGATTGGGCCATCTCAGTTGTTCATTCAGAATGGACGGTTGGATAGAGGGAAGTACATTCATGTAGTAGGGGAAGTATAGAAAGCTTTCCCTTTTATTTTAGGGTGAGGTTTGGATTGCTCTCTTTATACTATAGAAAAAAGGCGTACCTCTAGATTTTACATGGAGATGGAGTTATGATGTCGCAAGCTTCATGATAGAATGAAAATCTGTTTTCATCCCTAGTTATGAGATTTAAAATATATATATATAAAAAAAATGTACAAGTTGAGCATATCTAGAAACACTTGAAAATCTTGAAAATACATAATTTCTCTCCATATACATACATCATGTTGAGATTATCAAATTGAAGGCTTTTCCAATGTCAGAACACACTCTCTGTCTAGATGATTTTTAATGTGCACCTTATTTCAAAAATATAAGATTGACTCCTTATATAAACATTTTCCTTTATTTCACTGCTGACAACAAAATTATATTATTTATGGCATATTTTACCGATAACTGGAGTTCCATTCCTGGAGTTCTTGCGTCGTGAACATGAATATGTATGCAACTCTAGGGCCTTTTTCTTCTTTTTGGGTCAGTTGGAAACATTGGGCCATCCAAATGAAGCCTAACCTTACAGAAATACAGCAAAACGTAAGTTTCGAGTCGTCGGAATCGGATTTTCAAAGAGAGCCTTACAGAAATATAGCTAATCATAAGTTTCGGGTTGCTGAATTTAAATGCAGCTGACCATAAGTTTCGAGTAGCCGGATTTAGAGAGAGAGAGGTTTTAATATGAAAATGTTTATATAAGGGTGAGGCCCTAAATATTTAAATTAAGGCACACTTAAAAAATTCACTAGTGGAGGTTGTTTCAATGCTCAAAATCCTCAAATAAGTCATTTCAACATTACAATGTATGGACATGAAAAAAAATAGATTTCAAGTCTTGGAAATAGTGTATCATTGTTTTCTAGACCGTCAATTTCAAGATTTTCAATTATTCATAGATGTACTCGACCTATACTATTCTTTAAGCTTTAAATTTTGTAATTAGATATGAAAATAAATTTTTAAGCTGTTACAAAGTTTTTTTTATATTGGACCAACGTCTTTCGACCCTATTTAGGGATGCACCATACTTTGATTGTTTAGGGGCTCAGCCTTGTAAAAACCGCACCCTTTAATCTCATAGGTATAAAACTAGAGAGGTTATAAGCTCATAAGAATGGATTTGGATCCAACAAATCGAGAGAGGAGGTATATCAAGTTCATTGGTGTGGATATAATGAAGGAGAGAGAGGGAGGAAAAGAGAGGGAGAATGAAAAGGAGGAGAGAGAGAGAGAGGGAGAAATAGTACCTGGGCCTAGAGGGAGAGCCCCTGTAGAGAGATGAAAGGGGTAGTTCCCTTATTTTAGAGAGAGAAAAATAAGTGGTGTTGTACCCCCTTCTACTAGCTACCCCGTGTAGCAAGGTAGTAAGGGGTACTCAACTCGTAAGTAGGAAGAGGTCAAGTTACTCAACCGAGTTTGAGTGGATTTGACCGAGTCACAATACACTTATTATAACATAACCGCAGGTTCGGAATGCCGAATGCGGTGCATTCACCCTTGTAAAATTCATCTTGGAAATAGATTGAGGATCCCATACTTCACAAGACTATCACCTACATCACTACTATTATGAATTTGGAAAAAGGAAATTCAAAATTTGTACTTCAAAATGGTGCATCTTGCACCTTTATTGGAACTGTTTATTTTTGTCTTTCAAAAAACATAAAACGTTATAAAACGTTATTTTGGATCACCAAATTCATAGGTTTGATGCTTAAGAATTTGTACAAGGAAAAAGTTTAAATAAAATTGATGTCTAAATTGTAGAATTAAGGTGTGAAAGAAAGATCTAAGTAATCTTTTGCCGGGGAAATACAATTTTTTTTTTTTTTAAAATAATAATCACCTCTTATAATTTTGGCAACAAGATCACTTACAGATGGTCTTTTTACAAACAATAGAAATTCCAAAAATTAAATAACACATCAATAAAATAAATTTCAATTACTTGATGTCATTCATACAACCTAATAATGTGCTTGAGAATATAAAATAAAAGAACAAACAATTAAAAGAAAAGATGCCGAAGATTACCTCAACCGTGCTTGTTACACCTCACACCGAGTCATCACATCCAATAGCGCGGGATTAGCGGTCCAGCTTCAATCTCGAATCGGGAAAGCCAATTTCCGCCAAACTAGGTAACCACCATTAAATCTCTACAAAAACCCTAACTCCAAAATAATTAGACTCAAATCTTAATTTTCCCAACCCTTAGATTAGATCAAGAGAGAGAGAAAAAAAAAAGAGAATATGGAGAGAGAGAGGGGCGTGGCCCCTAGGGAAGAGAGAGAGAGAGTTTAAGGGAGAGAGAGGTGTGTTGAGATGGGGGGAGAGCACCCTAATTTATAGTGAAATTTAGGTCTAGGGGGTTTTCTTTAGGGTTTCCCATTGTTTGCTTCTTTCTTGAGATTGAATATGAACTGTTGATCAAAGTGACTTGTGGGGTGAGAGATCTGAGCCATCCATTCCATAGATGGGCCATCAACATTATGGAAGGTGCATGAACCATTATCCCGCTTTCCTTAAACCATTTTCCCGTCAATATATTTAAATAAATTAAATCCATTAAAGATATAGTGCATACCATAAATTGCATAATCCATCTCATATTTTCCATAAGAATATTTCAATAATATCAAGTCAAGATATTCCTTCAATAATCAAGATAAGATATGGTCAATATTTCCTAATCAATATTTGACCACATGCTACAAGATGTAGTTACCATATTTAACAAACTTGAATACAAAGCAACAAGATAAGGTATCCAATGGTGGGGGGTGTCACCCATGTATGGTATGTGGGGGCCCACCTAATACCCACATGGTGGGCCCATGTATACTATGGGCCCCCATGTATTTTTTTTTAATAAATATTTTAAAATTTAAACAAAATGAATTTTAAAACATTATAACTTTGTAAATTAATGACTTCATTTTTATAAGTCCAAAAATAAGAAATAAAATATCAAATGACTTACAAAAATTCAAATAATAAATCTAAAATAATTTAATAATAAAATCAACACAATTAAATTAATATGATGGAAGTGGATCATATGATTCAGGAATTCTATCAACGATCACGGGGTACTCCACCTTCAACTATGGATTACAGACTACACTTGCGTTATTGAACCGACCCAGCGTTTCCCATGACCCACAGGCTAAGCAGGAGCTCATTAGTGGGTCACTAAAGTCTGGTCGATGAGCCAATGAGTCGCAATCCCAGTCTGTGGATTACATGTCCTCTCCTAGAGACAAGTCAAAGTCACCACGACCTGATGCAACCACAGCTTTATGGCGCATAGGGGTATCTCTCGCACATGCATATGCTTCACCCAAAGGTGGATATCTAGCTTTCCCGAATGATCTATCTATATGCATACCGTGTGATGGAATATGTCTCTGTAGGCCTACCATCATGCACAAGGGTCACACAGTCCCTCGGCTCACTCATCTAGGCATAAGCTCCGACCTCATCAAGTCCTAACCTAAAAACCCTTATCTGTTTATTTTTTATGCCCAGGTACTTTGGGTTTTCTAACTGACTGGCCTAGATCTTCAAACACGGTCTGTTATCTGTAAATACCATTTGTTGAGTATGGTTTTCAACGGACCTCACTCCCACTGAGTTTATGTTCCACTATAGTAAATGTTTTTCATTATACACTCATAAGGCCTTCAAAGGCCACATAAACCCAACATCTCCCACTTGGCCTTTGAAGGCCTTACATTCTCTCTTCCTCACTTTCTCTCATCCTCATCTCTCTCACATATCTTACAAAAACATTAGGGACAACTCCCTTAGTCAGAGGGTCTGCAATCATCAAATATGTAGATATGTAGCTGATCTCGATCTCTTTCAATCTCACATCATTTCTCAAGTGATAAAAGTATGGCTTGATTGCTTAGAATTCTTGTGAAACAGAGGTTCCTTAGAGACACAAATAGCCACCGTGTTGTCTCAGAAAATTCACATCGTCTCACAACGTATAGGATGGAAATTAAGTTAATTAAGAAATTTCTTAATCCACACAACCTCTTTGGTTGCTAGAAAGCATGCCACATACTCGGATTCCATGGTGGATAAAGCCATAATATCTTGTTTCTTCGACTTTCAAGAAACCGTACCCCGTCCAAGCATAAATACATATGTAGACTTCGCATCGTTTGGATCCACGAGATAGCTTGCATATGAATATCCCTCTATTGCTATTTCAGTTCCCCCCTTATATGTGAGTGTATAGTTCATGGTCCCCTTTAAATATCTAGGAATTCTTTTTACTGTTTTACAATTCTCCTCTCCTGGGTTGCTTTGGAAACGGCTCATCAGACTCATGACGAAGGACAAGTCAATCCTTGTTCCGGTCATGACGTACATAAGGGACCCAACTGCGCTCCTGTATGACACTCTCTCCATGGCTCTTATATCCATGTCTTCGGTAAGACACATTTTATTACTAAACTTCGTCTTTTTATCAATTGAGGTTGACATGAGTTTACACATACTCATATCAGACTTTTCCAGTATCCTCTTACAATAGGTTACCTGGGAAAGTTGGATAGTCTTCTCTCTCATGTTTCTTATTATTTTGATGCCCAACACATATGAAGCTTTTCCAAGATCCTTCATATTGAAGTGTTGTGCAAAGAAATTTTTCGTCTCTACTACTAAGGCAATTGAGCTATGAACAATTAGCATAGCATCTACATATAACGATATAAAGACCCCATCACTCTCACAGACCTTTTGATATATGCTATAATCCTCATTATTTGTAGAGAATCCTGCACGAGCAAGAGTCTATTGAAATTTTATGTACCACTGTCGTGATGCTTGTTTCAGGCCATAAAGGGATTTATTAAGTTTGCATATGAGGTTTTCTTTCCCTTTCTCCTCAAATCCCTCAGGTTGGGTCATGTAAATTTCTTCTTCTAAATTCCCATTTAGTAAGACTGTTTTGACATCCATTTGATGAACCTCAAACTCAAAATGAGCTGCTATAGCTATAAAGATTCGGATGGATGAAAATTTGGCAACAGGGGAAAAAGTTTCCTCATAATCTATCCCTTCTTTCTGGGTGAAACTCTTAGCAACCAACCTAGCTTTGTATTTTTCTATTTTCCGTTTAGAGTTCAACTTTTTCTTGAAAATCCACTTACAACCAATAGCCTTACGTTTTTCAGGTAGGGGTACTAATTCCCATACATAGTTTTGGTTAATGGAAGCATACTCATCTTTTATGGCTTCTACCCAGTATTCTCTTTCGGGACAGGTCAAGGTTTCACGGTGAGTTTTAGGTTCTGAATTTGGATCTTCCCTGTCACGCCCCAAGAATTTACAATACTGATATTCCTGAGATGTGACAGTCAAAACATATATACATCTCTTGATAGGACAAATTTACAGTGGTGAATTCTTACGAAGTAACAAAAAAAAGTTTAAGCACAACTACAATATCTTCCAGAGTTGATCCTGACGAGCACTCAAAATGAAATCGCAGTTATCCTAAAAAAATGTTTACCATAATTGGATGAGTTTGGCTACTCAGTAAGTGATCATCATAATCCTAAAAATAATCATGGTTGAAAGATATCAATATTTTCAAAAAGGAGATCTATTAACGGAAATTCATTAACAGTTTCACTTTCAAAAATACATAATTAAGTATAATCCGAATAATTGAAATGCATATAACATTTTAACGGCAGTGCATAATTCAAAGGATTTCACAAATTACCCTACTGACGTCCTAAGTAGGTCACCTATATATCCCATCAGCTTCCTAATGGGTCCACTTAATCCCTATCGGCATCCCAGATAAGTCCACTTAATCCCTGCAAGTCCACTTATACCTCACCGGCATACCAGATGAGTCCACTTAATCCCTATCGGCGTACCGAATAGGTCCACTTATATCTAACCGGTGAACCGGATGAGTCCACTTGCATACTTAAAGTATTTCTAAATCTCTTTAAACATTTGAAAGCATCAATATCATATACTCAACATATCACTGAAATTATTAATATGAATTTCACTGAAACCATTAATAGCAATCACTTTCAATAACATTTCAAAAATAACCAGTCAAATATTTTGGGCTCAAATTTAGAAAGGTAGCAGTTCGTAAAGACATTTTAGCATAATTGCCATTCTAATATGTATAAAAAAATTCTTATAGAAATTCAAGAATACAGAATTATCACAATTTATGGGATGTCAATTCGCAAATAAACATTTCACAGACAATGCTATAATCAATTGCAAAAATATCAGTTTTCAAATAATAAGGCAGTCATTTGCACATGAAATTTACAATATCTAAATGTTAAAAAATAGTAGAAAGAAATCTCACAATTTTACTAAAAGCAGAAATATCACATTTATTTTTAATAATTTTACAATATCTAAAATTTTCTAACAATAGACAAGAAAAATAAATAAATTTTTTTCTAAGAATTTATAGCATTTAAAATTTTCAACATAGATAAAATATCACAATTTTATTAAAAATATTATTTTCCAAAATAATGAGGTCGCTTGCGCATAAAATTTATCACGACTAAATTCATGATAACCAGCAGAAGTAATTATTTCATTTCATTTTTAAAAAGAACGGATTATTTTTTAAGATAATGAAGTCACTGACCTAAAATATTTGAGACGGAGCTTCCGATAAAAATTCGGCTAGAGAGAGAAATAGCTCACTGTGTTTCGACTAGAGAGGGAAAGATCTCAAAAATTTTATAGGGTGGGAGTCCTCGCCTCTTCTATTTAAATTCTTTAGATACCTTATTTTATTATCTTATTAAGTTACCTCTCATACATGAGGTGTAACAATTATATTACACCTGAACGTTTAAAGCCCACGTCCACTAAAGGACGTGGCAAGGCAGCCAAAAACTTAAACCAAAAGCTTTTGAAAGTAGTGATGGTCCCTAAGGACCATCATGCTCATATGAACCATCACTTATTAAAAGTTTCTTTTCTTTTTTTTTGAAAGTTTAGGATTGTTACATTCTTCCCCCCATAAAGAAATTTAGTCCTCTAAATTTGCGTGTCTGATATTTGAACAAGATAGGGATATATTTTTTGATATAGTCTTTTCGTTCCCAAGTCGACTCCTCTCTTGAATGGTACTGTCATAATATACGGACCAAAGGAATCTCCATGTTGCGTAACACTTGTACCCTTCTATCCAGTATCAAAATTGGCTGCTCAAGCTGCTCAATGAAGGATAGATCCTTCTTGATCGGTAAAGGTTTATATTTCAAGATATGGGATGGGTCGGGCTGATATTTTCGTAGTGATGATACATGGAAGATATTATGGACATTTGCCACTTCGGGTGGTAAGGCAAGTCTATAAGCTACACCTCCGATTCTTTCCAGGATTTCAAATGGTTCGATGTAACGTGGGCTCAGCTTTCCTTTCTTGCCGAATCTCATAATGCTTTTTATTGGTGAGATTTTTAGGAAAACTCGATTACCTTCCTCAAATTCAAGATCTCTCCTTTGGTTATCGGCATAACTCTTTTGCTGACTTTGAGCTGTCTTGAGCCTTTCTTGAATTAATTCTATCTTATATGTGGTTACCTGGATAATTTTTTACCCCAAAAGCTTTCTTTTACCAACCTCGTCCCAACTGATGGGTGACTTGCATTTCCTTCCATACAGGGCTTCATATGGTGTCATCTGAATAGTGACTTGGAAGCTATTATTATACGCCAACTCAATCAGGGGTAAATGGTTATCCCAGCTTCCTGTAAAGTCAATGACACAGGCCCTCAACATATCTTTCAGGGTTTGGATGGTCCTCTCCGATTGTCCATCAGTTTGGGGGTGAAAGGCAGTGCTAAAGGTGAGTCTCGTCCCCATGGCTGACTATAGCCTAGGCCAAAATTTAGAAGTAAACCGAGTATCTCTGTCCGATACAATACTGACCGAAACTCCATGCAACCGCCCTATTTCCTTAATGTACAACTGGGCCAGCCGATCCAAAGTGTACGTCATGCGAATCGACAGAAAGTGTGCAGCTTTGGTCAGCCGGTCCACAATGACCCAAATGTTATCATGTCCTGAATTTGTTCTAGGCAAGCCGGAGACAAAATCCATAGAGATGTGCTCCCACTTTCACTCTAACACGGGTAAAGGCTGTGTAACAACCCAGCGGGCCTTTGATGCTCAGCTTTTACTTGCTGGCATGTTAGGCACTTAGACACAAATAGTGCTACCTCTTTTTTCATATTATTCCACCAAAAAGTTTTCTTCAAGTTCTGATACATTTTAATACTTTTGGGATGTATCGTATAACGATAGTGATGTGCTTCTTCCAAGATAGCTTTCTTCACACTCTCATCATTCGGGATACAAACCCGACTTTTGAATCTTAGCAAATCCTCACTACATATAGAGAATTCTTCTCTCTTTCCCAGCTTCACCTCTTCTACAATTGTTGTAAGCTGAGGGTCTTTATTTTGTGTCGATCGAACCTGTTGGATTAATTGGGGTTCTGCCTTAATGTTGGCAATCATACTTATCACACCATTAATGGACGGAGTCGGATGCCAATCCACTATTTCCTCTAACAATCTCATTTCTTGGATCATTCGATGAGCTAAGACTCCCGTAGATTTTCTACTTAGAGCGTCGGCTACAACGTTAGCTTTTCCTGAATGATAATGGATTATACAATTATAATCTTTTAAGAAATTCATCTATCTTATCTGCCGCATATTTAAATCCTTTTGAGAGAAGAGGTATTTCAAGCTTTTATGATCCGTGTATATTTTGAATTGCTCACCATATAGATAATGCCTCAACATTTTCAAAGCGAATACTATTGTAGCCAGCTCCAAGTCATGAATTAGATATTTTTTCTCATATTCTTTCAACTGTCTGGATGTATATGCCACTACCTTCCCATATTGCATTAATACATAGCCCAAGCTTTTATGTGAAGCATTACTATAAATCACAAATCCCCAACTCCCCTTAGGAATTGTTAAAATAAGTGCCAAAGTTAATCGAACTTTTAGATATTAAAAACTCTCCTCACATTCACTTGTCTACTTAAATTTGACATTTTTCTGTGTCAATCGAGTTAATGGGGTTGCGATTCGAGAAAATCCTTCTATAAATTTTCTGTAATATCCTGCCAATCCCAAAAAGCTTCGAACTTCAGTCACATTACTTGGTTGTTTCCAATTAACAACGACTTCAACCTTTGAAGGATCAACTGATAGAACTTCTTTTGATATGACATGTCCTAAAAATGTCACTTGTTCAAACCAAAATTCACATTTACTAAGTTTGGCATATAATTTCTTTTCTCTTAATATTTGCAATACAATTCTTACATGCTGCTCATGTTTCTTTTGATTCTTGGAATAAATTAAAATATCATCGATAAATACCACAATAAATTTATCCAAAAAGGACTTAAAGATCTGATTCATCAAATCCATAGATACAACCGGTGCATTGGTTAATCCAAAAGGCATGATTAAAAACTCTTAATGGCCATACCTTGTTTTAAAAGCTATCTTGGGAACATCTTCACTTTTAATCTTAAGCTGATGGTATCTAGATCTAAGATCAATTTTTGAAAACACTTGTGATCCTTGTAATTGATCAAATAAATCATCAATTCTAGGTAATGGATACTTATTTTTCACTATCACTTGTTTCAACTGTCTATAATCGATACACAATCTCATGGTCCCATCTTTCTTTTTAACAAACAGTACCGGAGCACCCCAAGGTGACACACTAGGCCCGATAAAACCTTTATCTAATAATTCTTCCAATTGTTGTTTAAGTTCCTTAAGTTCTGCAGGTGCCATTTTGAAAGGTGCCTTAGAAATTGGGGCTACCCCTGTCAATAATTCAATAGAGAATTCAATTTCCCTGTCAGGCAGTAATCCTGGCAATTCTTCAGGGAAAACGTCGGGAAATTCTAGAATAACTAGAGTGGTATCCAAATTTATCTCTTCCTTCCTATCTTCTTTGATATAGGCAAGAAAGCCTTGACACCCTTTTCGAAGGAGGCGATTAGCTCGAATACAGGAGATTAAATATGATGGGGAGTCTTCTTTGATACCATTGAAGTAAAATACTTGTTGATCAGGAACACTAATGGTAACCATTTTCTTGTCACAATCAATACTTGCATGGTATGCAGAAAGCCAATCCATGTCTAAGATTACATCAAAATCTTGAATTTCTAAGAGTATTAAATCAACCAACAGTTCCTTTTCTTCTATCTTTATTACACAGGATTTGTACACTATATTGGTGTCACTTGAATTTCCCATCGGTGTGGTTACCTCTAGAATGTATTCTAATTGTTATGGTTCTACCTTTTTGTGACATGCAAAGTGTGGTGACACAAATGAATGAGTAGATCCAGGATCAATCAAAACATGAGCTACTTTTTGGAAGATAATAAGAATACCTTGAATCATTGATTTTGAGGCATGTGGGTCTTGCTGGGTGATTGCAAATACTCTTCCCTTCGTCTGAGGCTTTTGAGCTATTTCTTCCTGCTTTTGAAGCTGTTGCATCTGTAAGCTAGGATTCTCTAATCTGGTGCCTCAATTTTCCACATTTAAAACATGCTTCAGTATTTCAATAACAATGGCTCGATCCATGGTTTTTTCCACATTTTTTACATGGTTCTATTGGGCTTTGAAGTGGCAAGTACCTTGGCTTCTTGTTTGCCCTTTCAAGCTGTTGTCGATTAGATGGTGTGGGTCTAACCTGACTTTTTTGATTTTTCATCTTTTGGTAATCTTCGAAATCTTTTTCGACAATTTGGGCTCGATCCATTATTTCAGCATAAGTTCTCAATTTTAAGACTGATATTCTGCTTCTAATAGCTGGTCTAAGACCCCTCTCAAATTTTTTCACCGTTCTTCCCTCATTGTTAATCATATGTGGTGCAAACCCGGCCAATTCAGTAAACTTGGCCTCATACTGTGCTACTGTCCGGTTTCCTTGGATTAATTCCAGAAATTCCATTTCTTTTTAGTCTCGAATAAAATCTGAGAAATACTTTTCATTAAATGCCTCTAGAAATACTTCCCAAGTCAAGAGTTTATTTTCTTTAACCAATACCCCTTTTGTCATTCGCCACCAATGTTGTGCTTCACCTTTTAATATAAAAACTGCCAAGGTCACCTTCTTATCATCAGGACATTCCATTACCTCGAATATTTTCTCTAATTGCATAATCCATCCCTCGGCTTCCAGTGGGTTTACAACACCTTTAAAAGAAGGTGAGTTTAATTTCTTAAATTGTTCGATATTACTCCTACCATTTCCCGTAACTGACTGCCTGGGTGAATTGTTGTCTTTCATCTGATGTTGCATTAGAGCAACCATATATTCCAAGGCTTTATGAATTCCTTCCATATTAGCTTCAGCTAATCTGGATCTTGACTTCGTCCTAGTCTATACATGCAATAAATGTGATTTTAAGTACATTCTTTTTAAATTTCCTAAGAATCTTAAACCTATTGCTCTGATACCGTATTTGTCACGCCCCAAGAATTTACAATACTGATATTCCTGAGATGTGACAGTCAAAACATATATACATCTCTTGATAGGACAAATTTACAGTGGCGAATTCTTACAAAATAACAAAAGAAAGTTTAAGCACAACTACAATATCTTCCAGAGTTGATCCTGACGAGTACTCAAAATGAAACCGCAGTTATCCTGAAAAAATGTTTACCATAATTGGATGAGTTTGGCTACTCAGTAAGTGATCATCATAATCCTAAAAATAATCATGGTTGAAAGATATCAATATTTTCAAAAAGGAGATCTATTAACAAAAATGCATTAACAATTTCACTTTAAAAAATGCATAATTAAGTATAATCCGAATAATTGAAATGCATATAACATTTTAACGGTAGTGCATAATTCAAAGGATTTCACAAATTACCCTACTGGCGTCCCAAGTAGGTCACATATATACACCATCAGCATCCTGATGGGTCCACTTAATCCCTATTGACGTCCCAGATAGGTCCACTTAATCCCTGCAGATCCACTTATACCTCACTGGTGTACCGGATGAGTCCACTTAATCCCTACCGGCGTATCGGATAGGTCCACTTATACCTCACCGGCGAACTAGATGAGTCCACTTGTATACTTAAAGTATTTCTAAATCTCTTTAAATATTCAAAAGCAACAATATCATGTACTCAACATATCACTGAAATTATTAATATGAATTTCACAAAAACCATTAATAACAGTCACTCTCAATTACATTTCAAAAATAACCAGTCAAATATTTTGGGCCCAAATTTAGAAAGGTAGCAGTTCGTAAAGACATTTTAGCATAATTACCAATCTAATATGCATAGAAAAATTCTTATAGAAATTCAACAATACGGAATTATCACAATTTATGGGATGTCAATTCGTAAATAAACATTTCACAGACAATGATATAATCAATTGCAAAAATATCAGTTTTCAAATAATAAGGCAGCCATTTGCGCATGAAATTTACAATGTCTAAATATTAAAAAATAGTAGAAAAAATCTCACAATTTTACTAAAATGTATCTAAAATTTTCTAACAATAGACAAGAAAAATAAATAAATTTATTTCTAAGAATTTACAGCATTTAAAATTTCTAAAATAGATAAAATATCCCAATTTTATTAAAAAGATTATTTTCCAAAATAATGAGATCGCTTGCGAATAAAATTTATCGTGCCTAAAATTCATGATAATAAGCAGAAGTAATTATTTCATTTCATTTTTAAAAAGAACGGATTATTTTTCAAGATAATGAAGTCGTTTACCTAAAATATTTGAGAGGAAGCTTCCGATAAAAATTCGGCTAGAGAGAGAAAGAGCTCACTGCATTTCGACTAGAGAGGGAAAGATCTCAAAAAAATTTTAGGGTGGGAGTCCTCGCCTCTTCTATTTAAATTCTTAAGATACCTTATTATATTATCTTATTAAGTTACACCTCATACATGAGGTGTAACAATTATATTACATCTGAACGTTTAAAGCCCACGTCCACTAAAGGACGTGGCAAGGCAGCCAAAAACTTAAACCAAAAGCTTTTTAAAATAGTGATGGTCCCTAAGGACCATCATGCTCATATGGACCATCACTTATTAAAAGTTTCTTTTTTTTTTTTTTTGAAAGTTTAAGATTGTTACATTCCCAACTTTATCAAAATGTTCTCTAAATTAGACAAAATATTCTAGGTAAAGAGGTGGTCTATTGACTCGGTTACTTCGTCTTGGTTCAGGTAAATGTTCACTTTCTTTAGGGAGTTCAGAAAGAGGTTGGGTTGGTTTAGAAGTTTCAGGTTCAGGGTCTCGAACTACATCCTTGTTTTTTGCCTCATCATAAAAGTTTGCTTGTTTTATACTCACCCTTACTTCAATGAACTCTTCATCAAAGAAGTGAGCATCGCAGCTTTCAATAACCGTACCAGTTTCAAGATTGTAGAATCGATACCCCTTACCATGATCTAGGTAACCAATGAAAATGGATTTGACAGTTTTGGGTTGCAATTTGGTTCTAATTTGATGTGGGATAAGGACATGAGCCGAGCAATCCCAAACTTTCAGGTGTTCAAGGGAGGGAGTACGACCTGTGAAAATATCAAGTGGGGCAGCTTTTGTGGGAGTCCAGTTAAGGATGTAACATGCCGTTAATACGACTTCTTCCCAAAACTGCAATGAGAGATTTACGTGCCCAATCATACTCCTTACCATTTCCACTAAGGTTGTATTCCTTTTCTCAGCTACACCATTTTGTTCAGGAGCATAAGGCATAGTGTACTGATGGATGATCCCATTTTCAATGCACAATTATTTGAAAAAGTTAGATGAATATTCCCCCCCTCTATCGATTCTAAGGACTTTAATTTTCAAGTTCGTTTGATTCTTTACTTGGGTTTTATATTCTTTGAATTTTTCTAGGGCTTCTGATTTTGCATGAATAAGGTACACATGGCCATATCGCTAGTGGTCATCTATAAAAGAGATAAAATATCTTTTTCTACTTTTGGTAGTCACATTCATAGGTCCACATATGTCACTATGAATGATTTTTAATACGCTAATAGCTCTTTTTGCCCTGGTGATATTTTTCCTTATAAGTTTTCCTCGCACACAAGACTCGCACACTTTCGATAAATCTCCCTTATAATTATGAAGAATCCCATCTTTTTTTAATCTTTCCATTCGTTTGATATTAATGTGTTCTAACCTCATATGTCATAGGGTAGCATCTAAATTCATTAGGGGACGAGACATATGCAACGTTCTCTTTTATTTCAATGGTAAATAGCCCGTCTACAAGTCGTCCAGTCATAATCACATCTTTCTCATTCTTGACCACCACTTTCTTCTCAATGAAAGTGGTTATGAATCCAGCCATATACATCTTAGGGACCGAAACCAAGCAATTCCTCATATTAAGAGCATAAAGTGCTTGTTTTATGATCAAGGTGCTCACACTCTTTAGTTTCAGCTCAAAATCTCAAACTCCAAGTACATTAGTCTTCTGATTTCCTCCCATATAAATATGCTGCTATCTTGACTCCACGGGAGTGAAAGAATAATAACCTTCCTTGGTGTTTGTGACATGAGCCGTAGCCCTCGAGTCAAGACACCAAAAAGCTTCCTTGGGGTTAGTTAGCATGGACTCGAAAACGACACATGTCAATTCCTTGTTAGTTCCATCAGATTTGTTAGACAGACAATTATTGGCTATGTGGCCCACCTTCTTGCAAATAAAACAAGTTCGAGTCTCTCACTTTACTCCCTTATTTCCAAAATCTCTTCTTTTGAAATATCTTTTCTTCTCAAAAGGATTTCTTCCATTTTCTTTCTTAAATTTAAAAGATGGTTGAGATTTTACCATATGCACAATATCCCTTGGGGTTTGCCTTGAACTCCTCATTTCTTCTTCAGAGTTGATGGTCGTGATGAGTTCCTCCAATTTTGGTGCATTTCTTCTAGCAGAGATGGAAGATATGAAATACTCCCATGAATTAGAAAGAGAATTCATTAAATGAATCACTTGCATAGATTCATTGAGCTTCATGCCTGTATCTTCCAAATCTCTTATTAGCGCATGAAACACGTGCACAAGAACGTTCTACCATTTTTAAATCATTGTACCTTCTCATAACCATAATTTGCTTCATGAGAGAGGGTTCAGCATACTCTCTTTCCAGTTTATCAAAAATCTCACTTGCAGTATAGATTGACTCGTACTCAGAAGCATACGAGTCAGTCATGACACATAAAAGAATGTGTTTGCATCTCAAGTTCTTCCTTTTCCAATTGGAGTACTCATATTTGATTATTTGAGATAAGTCGTCAGTTGGACGATGAGGTCGGTTCTCAAAGAGTACCTCATGCAAGTTTTCTTCATAGAGCACAAATTTGATTTTTCTTTTCCATGAAGCCAAGTTGGTCCCATCAAACATTTCGGTTTTCAGGATTTCAGAGATGAAGGTACGAGCAGCCATTATTTTTTATTCTCAAGCAAAAATAAGAAAAGACTTCTAATGGCAATCAAGTAAAACTAGCTCTGATAACAATGAAAGAAAGACCTATGTAATCATTTGTCGGAGAAATACAATTTTTTTTTTTAAATAATAATCATCCCTTATAATTTTAGCAATAAGATCACTCACAAATGGTCTTTTTCCAAACAATAGAAATTCCAAAAATTAAATAACACATCAATAAAATAAATCTCAACTACATGATGTCATTCATACAACCTAATATTGTACTTGAGAATATAAAATAAAAGAACAAACAATTAAAAGAAAAGATGCTGGAGATTACCTCAACCGGGCTTTTTACACCCCACACCGAGTCACCACATCTAATGGCGCGGGATCACTGGTCCAGCTTCAATCTCGAACCGGAAAAGCTAATTTCCGCCAAACTAGGTAACTACCTTTAAATCTCTACAAAAACCCTAACTCCAAAATAATTAGGCTCAAATCCTAATTTTTCCAACCCTTAACTTAGATCATGAGAGAGAGAGAGCAAAAAAATATAAAAGAGTAGGGAGAGCTCAAGGGCGTGGCCCCTAGGGAAGAGAGAGAGAGAGTTTATGGGAGAGAGAGGGGTGTTGAGATGGGGGGAGACTATTTATAATGAAATTTAGGTCTAGGGTTTTTTTAGGGTTTCTCATAGTTTGCCTCGTTATTAAGATTGAATATGGACCGTTGATCAAGGTGACTTGTGGGGTGAGAGATCTGAGCCATCCACTCCATAGATGGGCCATTAATATAATGAAATATGCATGAACCATTATCTCCCTTTCCTTAAATTATTTTCCCATCAATATATTTAAATAAATTAAATCCATTAAAGATATAGTGCATACCATAAATTGCATATTCCATCTCATATTTTCCATAAGAATATTTCAATAATATCAAGTCAAGATATTCCTTTAATAATCAAGATAAGATATGGTTAATATTTCCTAATCAATATATGACCACATGCTACAAGATGTAGTTACCATATTTAACAAACTTGAAGACAAAGCAACAAAATAAGGTATCCAAGGGTGGGGCGTGCCACCCATGTATGGTATGTGGGGACTCACCTAATACCCACATGGTGGGCCCATGTGCACTATGGGTTCCCATGTATTTTTTTTAATAAATATTTTAAAATTTAAACAAAATGAATTTTAAAACATTATATCTTTGTAAATTAATAACTTCATTTTTATAAGTCCAAAAATAAGAAATAAATATCAAATGACTTATAAAAATTCAAATAATAAATCTAAAATAATTTAATAATAAAATCAACACAATTAAATTAATATGATGGAAAGTGGATCCATATGGTTCAAGAATTCAATCAACGTTCATGGGTATTCCACCTTCAACTGTGGACTACAAACTACACTTGCTTTATCGATTCGACCACAGCTCTATGGTGCATAGGGGTATCTCTTGCACATGCATATGCTTCACCTAAAGGTGGATATCTAGCTTTCCCAAATGATCTATCTATATGCATACCGTGTGATGGAACATGGATGAGATTTTGGCCCTTATCTCTGTAAGCCTACCATCACGCACAAGGGTCACACAGTCCATCGGCTCACTCATTTAGGCATAAGCTCCGATCTCATCAAGGGCTAACCCAAAAACCCTTCTCGGTTTTTTTTTTATGCCCGGGTACCTTAGGTTTTCCAACGGACTGGCCTAGATCGTCAAGTCACAGTCCGTTATCCGTAAATACCATTTGCTTAGTATGGTCTTCGATGGACATCACTCCCACTGAATTTATGTTCCACTATAGTAAATGTTTTTCATTACACACTCATAAGACCACATAAACCCAACAAGGTGTGCCTCTAAAATACGTCGAAAAACGATATTTTGATTTTATAAAACCATCTAGTTGATCATCTTAATATTGAAATATATGGATCTGGAAAAAAAGAGAAAGATTGGAAGTCCCGAAAATAATACATCTTGTGATACATTATCTAGACCATCTATTTTCAAGAATTTCATGTGTTTATAGATCTGTTGGATTTGAATCATTTTTGGAGTTTAGAATCTCATAATTAGAGAGGAAAATAGATTTATGTGTCATTTTTTACACCAAAATTGTATCATATAACAAAGTTTGGAAGTGGTTGCAACCTTATGCAGACCACACTATTTGTATAAAACTATAATCATTTGGAAAAGAACCCGGATTCTATGCGGCCAAGCCCATATATGTAGAACTACGGGCCTCTTAATAAATCTTTTTTTGAAATGGATTTTAAGACTTAATTTTTAAGGACATGTAATCTCTAACATAGAGATCATGAATATGAATAAATAAATAAATTTTAAAAAACTAAAATAATAATTCTAGTAATAAAATATTTGGACCATTAGTTTCTGTTATTTTTAGATGGAACACTTACTTACATCCATCTTTAAGATGGATGCTTTACACTTTTTGGACCGCATATGTAGAAATGCAGTTCAATCCGCATGAAACAATTTTCCTTTCGAAAAAGAGGAATGGGATCGGAGATTGATTACCTTTGTATGCAAATCTCACAAATACTTCGTGCCAGCATATGTGAAATCAAGCAATCAAGATGTGACATTTCTGTACATAAAATCAGAATGAATTTCCTCATATTTTAGCATGTCAGATGGTATACCTTTGGCCCTACAATTTCTAATCCGGTAGAATTGATTATGTATTTTTAGTAAAAGTGACCATTTATTTTAGTAAAAAGTGGTCACAATCACTTTTAGTCATTGTATATGAAATCTAATAGATGAAAGTGTGTTACCAACATTCGAGAAATATTGTTTTGGACCTTGTGTCCAAATAAGGACACATCCTCAACAATCCTTGTATTCAAAATAAATGGTCTCATTATATATATTTCTTTTTATATAAGGGTATGGTTTGCATATGGTTGCAACCTTAAATAATCAAAGTAAGGTACGGGCCTTCAAACTTTGTCATGGAATTTTGATTTCAAAATTTTTAGGATGGCCAAGAATCTATTTTCATCTCTTATTATAAAATTTTAAACTCTAAAAAATAGTTTAAATCAAACAGATCTATAAACGCATGAAAATCTTAAAAATAAATTATCCAGATAATGTGTTGTAAGATGTATGAAAATATTTTTTTCCCCATATCGAGACATCTCGATGTGGAGATGATCAATTAGATGATTTTCTAACGTCAAAATAGGCTTTTCCAATGTATCATTGAGGTACACCCTAATTCTACAATTTAATGTATCAACCTTATATAAACTCGATGTGGTTTGTACATGGCTTAGGCCCTAAATAATCAAAGTAAGGTGCACTTTCAAATAATGTCAAAAGATGTCTTTTCTGCCCAAAAATCTTGATGATGGCCTAAAAATTTACTTTCATATCTAATTACAAAATTTAAAGCTTAAAAAATAGTGTAGATTAAGTAAATCTATGAACACTTGAAAATCTTGATAATTAACCGTATAGATAATGCATTACAAGAAAACACCACTTTCAAGATTTGAAGTCTATTTTTTGTAATGTCCATATATCTAATGGTTGAAATGATCGGATTTAAAGATTTTTCCACATCGAAACAACTTATTCTAGTAAATTTTTGAAATAAGCCATTATTTAGGGCCTCAACATTATATACATTTTTTCCATTTAGACAATCCATTTAGAGAAGGAAAAAGTTTATATAAGTATCTTACCTTATAATGTAGAACTACAGATGCCCCTCAAAAATCAATAAGAGGTAGTTTTAATGTTGAAAAACCTTTTGATTGATCATCTGGATATCGAGATATATGCCTATGAAAAATAAAAAAAAATTAAGTTTCAAAAATAGTGTATTTTACAATATATTACCTACATCGTCTATTTTCAAGATTTTCATATGTTTATAGATTTATTTGGTTTTAATTATTTTTAAAATTTAAAATTTTACAATTAAATATAAAAATAAATTTTGAAATAATCCTAATAATTTTACTTCAAAATTATATACCATAATAAAATTCAGACAGGGCCGTATCTTTATACTTACGAGAGCGTCCGTACGACAACTGCGCCTTTTACAGAATAGTCCATCAAATTTCAAATCAAGACTCAAAGCTCATAAATTTTTTTTATTAAACTTCGCAACACATCCCAAATCATAAAGATAACTAATGATTAGGATACTTGTGTATCAGAAAAAAAAATAGTGTATAAAATCTCTACAATATATGTATTTTCTAACCCCCGCCCTCTCTCCGGCTCTTCTTTCTCTACACAGTGGATAAGCTTCTAACTCCACAATTAGTGAGCATTATTTCAAGTAAGCTTCTGTTTGTTTCTCACTCTATTTTGTAGATCTGGGCTTCTTGATCCTATGATTTCAATGGGATTTTCATTCACATAGTCATCGGTCCTTCAAATCATTGAGCCAGATTCTCTCAAAAAAGCCAGTAACCATGCTTTCCACATGTCTTTCACCACCCTGTGTCCCCATTTTAAAGCCCCAAAGGCCTCAAAAAGTGGTGACTTTGGGTAATGGAGAAAATCGATTCTCTCTCATGGATTTGTATATTCAGAAAAGTGGGCCTTTTAGTGCTAAAGAAAGGGGTGCAACGCATAGAGCTCCCGCTTTCACTGCAAAGTCCCAGGTTTTACAGAGGGCTTTAGCCATGGTTGCTTCCTTTTCGATCATTCTGAGCTCAAATCCAGGTACCCAATTAACCATTTTACTGTGAAATTTTTTAGCACTGCAAAATTGAACTATCAATTGTTCAGGAAATACACAAAGGTTTCTTTCTTGCAACACTTTAGAGAAATTTTGTGCTGGTTCTTTTATAATCTGGGATTTTTATTTTATTTTTAATTCATGGAGTTCAGTGGTCATTGAATCCTTATTTTGAATTTTGGGTTTTCCTGATATTTGCTGAGCTAGAACCATTGTATAAGGTCTCCTCTGTTTTCCCTTTCATTGAGGAAATTCAGTCCTTAAGCATGGATGACCTTCCTCTATTATTTTCTGCTTCATTTATCCTTCTCTCTTTATTGCTACATGGGGTTTTTGGAGAGAGAGAGAGAGAGAGAGAGAGAGAGAGAGAGAGAGAGAGAGATGGGGTTTTGTGTAGAGAGGGAGATGAGTTTTTGTGTAGAGAGAGATGTGGGCTGGAAATTGGGTTTACGTATTTCAAGTTTTCAACTATGCTAACCTGATTGAACTTCTTCTCCTTTTCTCTCTCCCAAGAGCATCATATTATGATGCATAATTTAGTTGGTTGCCAATTCTTGGCTTGTTGAAATCTGTTTTTCTTTTTCCAGTTTTGCATTAGTAGCATGCATTAGTTTTATCATTAATCTCGAAACTATGAACACTTTTCAAAGCGTAACGCATAATGAATGTTACATCTCCTAACTTCTTTTAAACAGGAATTTCACTGATTTTGGTATTAAGTGTGTGACTGCCAATTTCATTAGAGTTCTCTTTAGCTATTTATGCAAGATTAGATGTTTTCCTTTTCTTTCGTCCTTAATTTGGTTACGTTTTGAAACAGGCATCTTCTGTCTAGTTTTGATCTTCATGCAAAATCAAGTGCTTTTCTTTCCTTCCTCAATTTGATTGTATGCTTTAAAACTGTTTTAGCCCCACTTATTAAGCGATAATACTAGAAAGTATGAAAGAGTTATAAGAGGTAGTTTGGTTTTGGAGTTTTCCTTTACCCGGTTTTGTAAAACTCAGGTTTCCTTCATAAATGGGTGCTTAGCACCTGATTCTTACTAAAGACACAGGTCTCCAATTAATCCATTTAGTCCAGTCTTGGGGTTTAGGGAAAGCCTGCTGAGAGTGTGTTTTCTTAACATCTGGTTTTGTAGGACAACCAGTTTTTTTCCTACTCAGAGCCGAATGACCCCTTAGTGAGTGTGGGTTTAGCCTTCTAAGAAAAGAGAGAGATTGCTAATTGCTATCCCCTCGCCCGTGCCTTCTCCCCCCACCGCCCCCCCCAAAAAAAAAAAATACCCTTCATTTGTATTTCTGTGTGTAGCTGTAGCACAAGGTGCTTTTGTGATTAACTTTACCTCCCTTATATACGAGAACAAAATTTAATAATAATAATGATGAGCCATTATCAACCAGGCCAATTCACGTGCTTCTCGATATTTTCCTCTATTGCAGTTCATGCAGGCATACTCTCTGGGTTCTCGGGCTTGGAATCCATCCCTGGTCCTCAGCTTCCACAGTTTGATTTCTTGACACGATTCAATGGTTGGTTTGCCTTCATACCAAAGCTCCAATAATAGTTAATCACTTTTTCCATAATTGAAGTATCTCAAAAAACTTAAGGGGAGTTTGTTTGAACTTAAGTTTTATAGACAACCATATTCATCCTAATGAGCAAGCACATGAAAAAAAAGAAGAAAATAGTTATTTTGAGGAGATATAAAATACATTAGATAAAGGTCATCCATCTCAAGAAAAAGGGAGTGAGAGAGCTCTATTTTTTGGCTTATGATTGACAGTTTAAGGGAGCTAATTCTTAAAATCTCCATTTCTTACTGGTGGGTGGATGTGTGTGAGTGTGTGTGGGTGTGTGTATGTTTATGTGTGTGTGTGTGTGTGTATGTTTATGTGTTTGTGTGGGTGTGTGTATGTTTATGTGTGTGTGTGTGTGTATGTTTATGTGTGTGTGTGTGTGTGTGTGTGTGTGTGTGTGTGTGTGTATGTTTATGTGTGTGTGTGTGTGTATGTTTATGTGTTTGTGAGAGAGAGAGAGAGAGAGAGAGAGGGAGGGAGGTTGGGGGGGGGAGGGCAATTGTTAGAAGTAGAGAGACTATGGAAATGAGAGATGGGCCAACTAAAGAGTGATGGGAATCGATGGAGAGAGAGAGAGAGAGAGAGAGAGAGAGAGAGAGAGAGATTGTCTTTTTTTCTATTTGTCTGGACATTGGATATGTGTTTGCATGCAGAAGAGAACCAGAAGAAGTATGCTGAACAGGATGCTAGGTTTAAGTCCACTACCGTGCTTAAAGAACTATTGGAGCGTTCCAAGTTGAACAAACAAAGGTAACCTAAGACTATGAACTTTTAATGCCCATGAATTGATTGGTGAGTTTTGTTTGCATTCATGTTTGTGTTTGTGTATAATCTGTAGACAGCCATAAACTATTGACTTCAATTCTAACCGAGATTGGGTTGAGAGAGAGAGGGGGGATGGGACTCAATATCTTCTCTGCTTCCTAGCTTGAATAATGAATTTAATTTATACTACATTTCAGTGTATGCTGGTGTTTTTGTGTAGTGCCTTTTGATGGCTAGAAAGAAAAAGTGGGTCAGCTTGTTTGGTTTTTTGGGACAAAAATCAGGGGTTCAAACCCTTGAGCGCCCTCTCTAGGATTAGGGTTAGAGTGAGAGAGGGGATTGGTGGTGTTTTAAGTCTTCTTCTTCAATTAAATTCTCAGAGGAAGAGGGAGCTGGGGCTTTTGATGAGCACATAAGTAGCAAGGTTCAAATGAGAATAGCCTAGCAAATCCCATGCATGGGAGAAAGAGCAACAGAAAGTCAGTTCTTTTATTCTAGTGAAAATAAAGATACTGAATTCTTGGAATTTGGTTTTAAGAGTCTGGGCCGTTTTCATGATCTGTGCTCCCCATGTTCGCTTCACACCTTATATTTGTTTACTCAATCATTCTGATTGTTGAATTTGCTACGATAGAAGATTGTTTTCCATGTTATTTAAAGACAAGATACAAGGTCTGATAGAATTGGTGTGATCATTCTTAGGAACCAACAAGAAATTCAGGATAAATACTGCATTCGAGGTGCCGAATGGGGTGTTGGAGATTGTTCCACTCAAGGGATGACATCTGAAGACAGAGAAACTTTCATTGCCACCTTGAAAGCGAAAAGCACAGCAAAGTAACCCATTTGTATTTTTTTTAGTAAATGGTCTCTCTTTCTTTTCAAGTTAGATCAAAGTGAAGAAAAGTGTGCCCTCAAGAGAAAGTAATGTTCTTCAAATTTATATCATTGTATGTATGATCTTTCTTTGAAACATGATGGGGATTGAGTTGGCTAAACTCATTTGGATTTTCATTGGATTTCTTGTAATAGACAGAGGAAACATTTTTATGTGTTCCATACCCATGATTTGTGTTTTGAGAGCCACAACCGTCCGATCATGATAGGATGATTGGGAGTAAGCTGAGAAGTATGTTGAAAGTAGGTGTCAGTTGTGTTTGTCAAGTCTTAGATCAGATGGAGTCTTAGATCAGATGGCAAACAATGTCGTAGGTTGGCATTTGTTGTGTTTGTCAGGCCATAATTGATAGGTAATTTCATTGTCAGTTCATTGCCAACCATTCGATCTAGGACACATAGAAAGCTTGCCCTCTACACAATATTTGTAGATTATAAATTACATAAGCATGAACATCATATGTGAGGAGTTTCTAGTGTTCTTTGACTTCCATGTGGGGTTGGTAATGGCCAGGCCAGCCCTGGCTCGAGCTTCGCCTGGGTCTCCATAAGGTTGGCCCAAGCCTGCCTCATCTAGTATTGGGCTGAAGAACCCTTGGCTGGTCATGCCTAATAGTCTCAAAAGAAACAAAACAAAACCAAAACAAAAAAAGGCAAAACCGCAAGGCTGGTGCAGCCCTGTCATGCCCTGGCCCAAACTCAGCCCACGTGTGGCCCAGACCCTAGTATTACATAGCTCGGCCGGGACTCTCGGCCCAGTGCCAACCCTCCGATGATGATGATGAATGGCATGTAACATACCTTCTTACATATTTACATAAAGAGTAAGCCTTTAATCTTCCTAGAGGAACATTTAAAGATAATGTTTCTTTCTATTTGGAGCATTCTTTTGAGCTCCATACTAATATGTTTTTAGAAGTACTTTTGAAGGGCTCCTTCAAATGAGATAACAACTTTGAACTCCAAAAACGCTCCAGATCCGTTAGATCTATTTCCATTTTATATGGACAGTGTTGATCTAGTTGTAATAGATTTGGGCCACTTTTTTTCATGGGAGTTCCAGCCTCTAGGTCATGGAGTTATAAGACCGTATGGATGATATTGGGGAAATTTACATCCGTACCGGTTTTTTGAACCGTTAAAATGAAAAAGGACAAAATTAGGGCATTACTACTCGAAAGGATGACCTTGACAAAAATAGGGCATTATTACTCGAAAGGATGACCTTTGCGAAATTTTTATTTTTTGACAAATTCCCCATGGTCTGATTTTTTAATCATCATACCTTTTGGTAACATCAATTGCCCAATTAGACCTCATTTTTTGAAGATTTGAGGTGGTTCGATGTTAATTGCCCATTTAGAACTCATTTTTTGAAGGTTTGAGGCGAACCACATTAAGAAATATCAGATCGCGCTTAAACCTCAAATTTTTTGAAAGTTGAAGGTTGTCATAAAAACTAAAAAATAAATTTAATATGCAGTTTGGTATTTAAAAATCAGACTCGAGACAAACTTTGAAAAATAAATAAAAAGCTGGGGGACAAGGATCTCTGCATAATAACATATAATTTAGGACCATCACGTAATAACAGTCACATAAAATAGTACGACATAATTCTCCCATGATATTAACGAGGCCCATTATTTTATTTTTGTCGAATTCGAGAGCATGCTGTCCATCTACTCCCTCGGGTGAAATTCAACTCCTAAATTTTAAGAATGTAGTATCTTCAACATAGGAACTAACTTAAAAAAAACGAACAGTTCAAGTCTTACTCGTTGTATGGTAAAAAAAAAAAAAAAATGTTTCAAGTCTTACTGCCTATCCTTTTTTAGAGCTCCGCCTTGGGTCATAAAGAAGCTCTAGTCTTTGATGAGGAATTTCCTCTAGAGTCGCAGTCAACATAGAAAGAAGATTCACATTATTAAATGGTCTTTAGTTTGCATTCCTAAAAAAAAAAAGAGGCTAATGACACCTTACTTACTCACTAATTGGTGGTGGCATTTGTCGAGAAATCAGGGGCTTCTCTGGGAGAACATTATCTTTGACAATTATGGGAGAGAGTGAAAGAAAGATTAATGTGATTTTGTGGGGAATATATATTTTTATTTTTCTTCTTTTCACCCCTTTTCATTTCATTTCTTTTTATTATTATTATTCTTTTGGGAAAGATCATTTACAAGTAGTCTTATTACAATAACTCTTACTTCAAATAAAATAAAACAAACCAATCCAAGATCTTAAAAACCTTAATGCCACTCAACCCATTTTTTTTTAATCAAAAGAAAATATCTAAAATTCTTATACTTGAGAATATAAAAACAATATAATTAAATATAGCAAAAAAAAAAAGTGTCGGAGATTACTTCAATCGGGCTTATTATACCCTACACAGAGTCACTACTATCCGCTGGCACGGGATTAATGATCAACCTTCAATTTCAACAAGGAAAGCAAGTGTAGGTCAAGTCACACCAATAGAACATGAACCATTTTGATCACAAATCAAACCCTAGATGAATTCCCTTAGCAACCTAGTTTGAGAGAGATGGATTCCCTTTTTATTATACCCTAAAATCCTCAGCCATAAATCCATAGTTGAGAGATGGGAGAGAGATAGAAAGATAAAGTGCAGAGATTTTGGGTATAAACAATTATTTTTTATAGTCTTTAAACAATATTTGGGTTTCCTAGGGTTTTTCTTTGCTTGCCTCTTTTTGTGAGATTGAATATGAACCATTGATCTTGGGTGACTTGCGAGGTAAGAGATTTGAGTCATCCATTCTATAGATGGGCCATCAAGATTGTGGAAGATACTATAACATTTATCCCCTTCTTTCTTTTAACCATTATCCCATCAATATAAATCAAATAAAATAATATTACTCATAATGTTGTGTTTTATAAAAAATATGCACAAGACTTATCAAAGCCTTTTAAAAGATTCACTCAAATCTTCTTTAACCATTTATCCCATAAAAGATAAGACCCCCTAAAGTGGGGCGTGCCACCAATGGGAATAGGAAGCCCCAAAAATTGGGGTGTGCTACCCATGTGGTGGCTTTGTTGCCCCCACCAATTTAGGGCTTGGTGGACCCATATGCACAATGGGTCCCCCAATGCTATTTTTAAATAATTAAAAATCAATAAATGATTTTAGAATTAATTTGAATATTTAAAACATTAAAAATCAATATATTAATTTTTATAAATTCAACTTTTATCAATAAAATATCCAAAAATCTAGAAAAATTCAAATAATAATTTTAAAATCATATCATCATAAAATAAACACTATTAATTTCATAGATGGGATAAGGATCCATATAGTCTAGGAATAAATAATCTGGGGCACTCCACCTTCAACTGTAGACCATAGTCCACACTTGTTTTATCAACCAACCCAACGTTTTCCATGACCCACAGTCTATGCAAGGGCTCATTATTGCATGGGGCTTATTATTGGGTCACCAAAGTTTGGCTGATGAGCCAAGGGGTCGCAATCCTAGTCTGTAGATTTCAGGTTCTCCTCTAAAGATGGGCCAAGGTCACCTATACCTGATGCGACCAGAACTCCTATGACGCATAGGGGTATCTCTCGCACATATATAAGCTTCACCCTGAAAGGTAGTTTGCTTTTCCGAAACGATCTATCATTATGCATGCCGTGTGATGGTGCATGGAGTAGGCTTTGGCCCCATCTCTGAAAGTCACCATCACACATAAAGATCGTACAGTCCCTCGGCTTACTCATCCGGACATACTCCAACCTCATCAAAGGATGACCCATTAAAACCCTTACCGGTTAATTTTCTATGCCCAGGTAACATAGGTTTTTCCCAACTGATTGGCCTAGATCGTCAAGCACAGTTTGGTATCAACAAACATCGTTTGCTTAGTATGGTCCACGAGCGACCACACTCCTATTGAGTTCATGTTCCACTATATCATTTCATTTTACAAGCACTCATAAGGCATTTAATGGCCACATTCACCCAACCGAGACCAAGAAGGCCTTATTGCCCACCGTTCGCTTGTTAGAGCTAGAGTGTCCTGGGTGTGGAAAGGAATTCTTTCGGTGAGGAACTTGTTTCAGACTTACTCCAGGATGGTTGTGGGGTGTGGCTCATTGACTAAGTTCTGATATAGTAAATGGTTACTGCAATACCCACTTAAAGTAGCTTTTCCTGAGCTCTACCACAGGTCTACCTAGAAATTTGTGAACGTTGCTTCAGTAGTCTCACATTATGGTTTTCATCCAGTTAGGGAGGTTAAGCTAGACGTTCGACAGGTAAATGGGATAGTAGAACAACAATTCGTGAAAATGATGGAAGCCTTACATGAATTCTTCTAATATCCTTTCAGGAGGGATAGGCTGGTTTGGACACCTAATGCTAGGAGGGCCTTCTCGGTGGCTTTGTTGTATGACATTCTTTGCCATGATCCTTAGTTGGACGTCAACTGCAAGGTTGCAACCTTCTGGAATTGCAAAGCACCGCACCGTGTTAAGGCTTTCTTGTGGTTGCTCGGCCTTTGTCGCCCTCTAACCCTATACTAGCTTCAGAAGAGAGGTATGATCACTCACTTTGTGTGCCTCATTTGCAAAAGTGATGAAGAGAATATAGACCACCTCTTTGTACACTGCCCCCTGGCTTATGAAGTGTGGAACTGGGTCCTTAAAGGTTTCTTCTAAGTCCCTCATTCCTCTATAGATACTACACTTCTACAGATTGGGTACCCCCCACTCCCTTCTCCTAGTTTAGCACTATAGAGGATTCTCTAGGCGGCAATGATTTGGATAATTTGGAAGGAACGAAACCTTCGCTCCTTTGAAGGCAAAAAGAAAAATGTTGCTCAGATTATTAGATCAATACAAATTGTCTTAATCCTTTGGGGATCTGCGGTTGGTCCCTTTCGTCTGATCCCCAAGGACATTTCTCCACTCATCTTAAGGAGCTTCTAGTCTTCAGGAATCTCGAAGTGCCTCTTGGGTTAGATCTCCTGAAGGTTGGCTTAAACTTAATTTTGACAGAAGTCTTAGATTAGAAGATGGCTTGGCAGGTTACAGAGGTCTTCTAAGAGATTCCATTGAGGTGGTCGTATGGCAATATCAAGGAAGGTCCCATATCTGCGATATTAACGAGATAGAGTTGAGGGCTCTGATAGAAGGGATTATTAAACTGCAACCTCGAGATGATAGAATCATTATTGAGGGGGACTCAGCCAATGTCATCTCCTAGTACAAAAGCCCAGACAAGGTGCCTTGGGTAACGTCCACTATGGACGTCATTGTCTCTCAATTGCAGGGCAAGGAGGTGGACTTCCGACACATATTTCAATAATGTAATACGAAGGCTGATTCTCTTGCTAAAGAGAGCTTTGTTGTAACCGCTCTCTCCTTTTCGGCAGGGTTAGTTTTTTCTTCTTTGTTGCTCTTTGATCTTGTAACTTGTCATACAAACATACAAAAACTAAGGCCCGAGCCGCAAAATACAATATGTGGAGCGGGCCAGGCTAGTGCTGGGAAACCATAGCCCAAGGATAAGGACCGAGCCGGGCCGAGGCTTGGGTCAAGGCTATGATAGGGCAAACCTGACTCACCCTGCCTAGCCTTAATTTGGGGTGTCCACTCTTCTCATTTAAGCGCACCTAATAAAAATAGCAAAACATATAAATACCCCCAAAAAATTTAGTGGTATTTTGGTTTATTTAATTTTTATAAATATTTTTTGGTAGTTTTATTGGATTCGCCTATTTTTTAATATAGATCCTCAAAATTTCCAGTAATTTGGATTTATTGAAACAAACTTAAAATTCATATAAAAAATGTAATGATGATCAGTGGATCGTTCTAGATTTAATTTAGGGTATCAGGTTGAAATCAGATTCACACTATATATATAGGAAAACACTACGCAACGCCTATAGGCGAAAATGAGCAGTGATTTCGCTTGCCCCCATTACCGTTCAAATTTCATCGCGCGGTCACGATTGTCTGGTAGTATTTTATTTTTTATTTTTTTTTACAAATTGGAATGACCTGAAATTTGAAACAAATATTCATAAAAAAATAGGGAAATCTTTGAAAAATACAAAAAAAATATTTTACATGAAAACAATTGACCAAAATACCCCCAAAATTTTTGAGGGTATTTTGGTCAAATTGTTTTTGCGTATAATTTTTTTATATTTTTATTACATGTGCATCAATAAGATATACATACCTTCCAAATTTCAGGTCATTCCGATTTGTAGAAAAAAATAAAAAATAAAAAACTACTAGACAATCGTGACCGTCCGAAGAAATTAGAACAGTGATGAGAGTAGGCAAAAGCACTATTTATTTTCGCCTATAGGCATTGGGAAGACTTATATATATATTTTACAACCCTTCAAATTACAAAAATTCAAGATAGAGAGAGTTGTGAAGGGTAGATTTATTAATTTTGTAGTCTATTTTTTTAAAAAAATTACTTTTGTAAGGCAATTTTGTAAATATTACTACAAAACAAAAGGGTACTTTTGTCATCTCTATAAAGGGTAAAATTGAAATTTTAACCAAAAGACAATGACACTTTACAAATAAAGTTTTAGGACAATAACTTCCAAAATATGATCGTATTTTTGTTAAATTTCAAATTTGCTCTTGTTGAATGGTAAAGTTACATATTTAAATAATTTTTTAATAAAAAATAATGATTTTTTTGATAAATATACCCATCACAACCACTTCTAACTTGAACCATTGTATTTTGAGGGGTTGTTAACTCTAGACAAACCTATATATATATATATGTGTGTGTGTGTGTGTGTGTGTGAAATATATAATGAGACTATTTACCTTTGGTATAAGGTGGTCATAATTAATCTTGATCATTAGATGTGAAGTTGGATGGCTGCATTTATTTCATTGACCAAATTCAAAGTTCAAAATAAATTTTTTCGAACTTTGTGACACACCTAAGCTTCAGATTTCACATCGGATAGTTGTACATTATTGTGACCACCTTGTAGAAAAGGTAAATGGTCTCATTATATACAATCCCATTAGTTATTTACATTATAGGTAATTTTCTTTAATTTTTTCCCCTATAACTATTTTATTATGCTCTAAAACCCAAACTCACTCTCTTCTATAGATTTTCATTGGTGTCAAACCTTCGCAACAATTATCATTTTTCAATTATTATTGAAGTTTTAGGAGGACATTATAGTGTTTGTATTTTTTATCGAGAATTGCATAAGTTTTCCTTAACTTAATTAAGAAGTACTAATTTGAGGGAATTCATATAATTTTCAGAATTTATTAAGCCTTATCTATTATATCTCTACTGTGTAGTGATAAAAATATTTTTCATATCCTTTACTTTAAAATCGAAAGCTTTAAAAAATAAAAGCAGCAATTCATAATTTTATAACGAAAAAGCAATCCATCATCATATTTATTTATATCTGGAAAATATATACAGAAATAAATAAATAAAAAAATTCCGCTTATTTTTGTGTATGTATGGAGACCTTGTGACCGAATGATCTGCATGCTTTTCATTTCCAAGAGTGTAATTACGATATCAAGAATGTCATAGTTATTGTTTTTTTTTTCAGAAAAAAGAAGAGAAATTTATATGCACATCCCTGTTAATTCCCATTATTTCAAGTTCCGAAGTTTAACTAAGGGATTACTACATATATAAGTTTGGTGTATGGCATACATTTTAAGTTGTTTCTCAAAAACTTAGGGCCTTCATGGTCAGAAGATCTATAAGTTTGGACCTTGAAGGTTCTAGGTTGATCTTGGATCCCAAGAGCCACTTAGGCATCTCAAACCACTTCTTGGCAATGCCCAGGTCGCTTCTAGGATCTAAGAAAATTTTGGGACCTTCAATATTAGAATCTTGCAAGTTCTTACCTTGAAGATCCCAAGATGCTTCTAGATCCTATTTCCCAGGAGCCACTCTGACGTTGTCCTAGGAGAACTGTGGACCTTTAAATGTCCTAAGCTTATCCTATATACTTCCAATGTTGAAGATCCGAAATAGGGCAATTTGGAAAAAAAAAAAAAAAAAAGTTGAAAAATAGGTATGAAAGTAAGTATTAGCTTTTAAAGCAGATTTTAAATAATAATAATTATGGAGGATATTTACATAAATTTCTCCCATAAAGAAATAAAATACATACATTAATGTTAATCATATATATATATATATATATATATATATATATATATATATATGAAATCCTTGTTTTTTACTGCTATGAGGAAATATTCCTACCACAAATATCTAAGCCACGCTTCATAAAGTTCATCAAATATCACTGAATTTATATGTAATGTAACCTTAAATCAATAATATATGATGCCCCCACTGCCCATAGCAAATCGATTGATGAAATACTACATTTGCACAATGATCGAGAGGGTCTAATGGACATCCCAAGAATTTTAGTTTAGGAAGCATAGATGAATTTAAAATACACAAGATTTAAATACATAAATATTTAGAAAAATTTATGAGATTATAAAGTTGAGTATATTTGCTAGTATATATCTAAATAAAATATCAAAAGCAGTGTCTAACTTTAACTTCAACTTATGTACCAAGTCTTACATTTTGGGGTGGCAGCGGATCATGTAGGGATCCAGACCCGAAAAAATTTATGGGAACCAGACCTGACTCAAAATAAAAAAAATATTTAAATATTTTGTTAAATATAAACATTTGTTATTTAAATGTTATAATTAAAACTATATAGTTATATTTATTTATATATTATTAAAATTATATATATTAAATATTATTTAAATAATAACAGGTCGGATCCACGTGGACCCAGACCCAAATAATGTTCGGCTCTAATTTTTGGACCCATACTTGGACCCAGGTCGGGTCCGGGTCCCCTTGCAATTTGCTCACCATCAGTCTCAATGAGACATTAGAGCAATTATTAGTCGACATTTTCTTTTCAAATTAAATTTGTTATTACTGCTTTTGAGGTACAGACACTATTATCATGGAACTTTGTTTTCTCACAATAATAAAGAGAAAACTTAGAGCCTCCAAATAAATTAATTTTATCAGATTTTTTGGAATTATCATGACCATTTGGATGTTCTTCGATGAAATAAAGGTAAAAATAAATTTATAAAAAAATAACTCATCGAGATCTCCACTTTCTACGGTCCCAACTTTTGTTGGACCCATGTCTACGCCAACCAAGTAAGTAGGCCAAATATCAATTAAATGGTCAAATAACCTCACATTATCGGTTAGGGGTGTGGCTTGTATAAAGCTGAGGCCCTGAACAATACAAAATGTTATTTCAGTACTGGAAATCTTTGTAATGGCTTGAAATTTATTTTTATATCTAATTATAAAATTTAAAGCTTGAAAAATAATATAGATGGAGCACATTTATAAACACTTGATAATCTTGAAAATTGACGGTTCAGAAAATACATTACATGATACAGTATTTTTAAGACTTGAAATCTAGTTTGGGTGCAGTTGACATACGGATGCATCCGTAGCTGTAGAGGTAAGGTGCACCTTCAAATTTTATCATGGTATATAATTTTGATATAAAATGTTCTTAGGATTATCTCAAAATCTACTTTTATATCTAATTATAAAATCAAAAATTTCAAAAATGGTTAAAATCAAGTAGATCTATAAACATATGAAAATCTTGAAAATGGACGGTGTAGATAATATGTTGTAAAATGCACTATTTTTGCTATTTAAAATTCATGGTCATACATCTCGATGTCGAGATGATCAATCAAAGGGTTTTTCAACATTAAAACTACCTTTTCCGATGGATTTTTGAGGTGCATCTGTAGTTCTGCATTATAAGGTTGCATCTTTATATAAATTTTTTCCATCTATTTTTCTCATGCATAGATCTTGAGGTCCAGATGATCGATTAAAAGATTTTTGAGCATCAAAACAACATCTTCGAGTAAATTTTTGAGGTATGCATTGATTTAATTGTTTAGAGCCTCACCCTTATATAAACTTTTTCCAGTAGTTAATGGTCAAATAATCTTATAAAATCATTTAAGAAATCAAATGATCATTATTTAACAACAGTAATTGCAACTCTAAATAGGCAAAAGCATTTTGGTGATTTTGCCACACTTGAGTGGCCATAGCAATTACAAGAAACATACTATCGATTGTTTAGAGTTAAGACATGGAATCACACTGAAAAACGTGACTCATATGTTGCTAATCTTGAACGTCCAAGTGTATTTTTATTATTAGATAGCTCTATGTTGCTAAACTTGAAGCAATTAGGCAAATTTTTGTCGTCACTAAATAAAATTAATTATCAAAATGCCATTGCTTATTCAGGGCTTTCAATCTTGAATAAAGGCAAATTAGTTAATATATTGTTATATATCTTAAAAGGTAAACCAAAATTTTTAATAGCAACACTTCTAATTCTAATGTCAAATAAGAGGATTTAATTTCGAGCGCATACAACATCTTGTACAACAATCCCTCTGTTCCTATGAGAATTTTACTAATCCGAAATTTGGGATACATTTAAGTATCACTAGAATACTATTTTAAAGAAGAAAAAAAATTGGATTTTGAGTTCTTGAATATATATAGATCTTTACCTCCAAAAAAATTTGACGGTCCTTGTTCAACCTTGGGATGTTATTTTTCATTAAGCACATCAAGAACCTTTTTTTTTTTTTCTTGGGGCTGATCACTAGATTCTAGAGATGGAATCTCTAAAATTTTGGATCCAAAAATTGTGGGTAGCTTGAATTTTACTTGAGAGAGAAATAAGCAGCGTGTTCCCGTGGGAGCATGAAATCTTTTCACTTTTCTCCTCTAATGATTTGCAATTTTAATCTCAAAGTGCCTGTCAAATACACGTAATCATGATTTTGAATTCGTAAAGATGGGTAAAATATTAAGCAACTCGTAAGTGGGATGCATTTTGACAAATTTCCCTTTCTTCCCGCAAAGGCCCGAGGTTACTTACGGTTAGCAATAGGCCGAGCCTGACCCTAGCCCGGCCCTAATTCTCATATGGTTGGCCCCGGACCAGGCCGGGGTAAATAAAATCAAACAAAAATTAAAGTAAAAAACAAAGAAAAATAGGACCGGGTCATGTAGACTTTAGTCGGGCCCAACCTGGTCTTAACCTCCGGCTATGGTTGCCCGGCTTATACATGAAAAAAAATAGATTTCAAGTTTCATAAATAATATATTTTGTAACACATTTTTGGATCATCAATTTTCAATATTTTCAAGTTTTCATAAATGGATCAATCTATACTATTTTTGAAGCTTTAAACTTTATTATAAAGAAAGTTGAAAATATATTTTAAAACTATCATGAAGATTTCGAGTATTGAAACCACATTTATCTACACTATTTGAAAGTAGGTTCTAATTTGATTGTTTAGAGCCTAGGCTCTATACAAACCGCACCCTATAAAATATAGGGCTTTTTTTTTTTCGAACTTTTCTCGAGGCCGTATGTGCAAACAAGAAATCCAATAATTTACATTCTCAATTCGTTCCCTCTCTCTCTCTCTCTCTCTCTCTATTGATATAGAGAGGGAAGCTGAAAACCCTAAATTCAGTAGCTTCAATCATGGTTGATGCTGAAATACAGGACTCGCATTCTAATTGAGGTTTTATTCATTAGAGCAACCTTCTATTGGGGAAAATTAGGGTTTCACAGTAGCAGTTGGAATGTATCGATCCTTCATGGAATATTTGCGTCCTTGAGGTTCTATCTGCTATATCTTTTAGTTTGAAATCCTTAATTTATTGAATTTGTGATGATATTTGATGGTGTTTCCATGAATTCGTGGTGATATTAGCTGAATTGCTATCGTGAATGGCGATAGATATAGATAAAACACGGATTTTGTGTTAAAAGGATCTCAATTTTGGGATTTGGGAGTGCTTGTAGTTCTAAATTATATGATTTGAACTGAGTGCCTTATAAACAAGATATTATTTTGTATTTTGTTTCTAGGATTTGGGTTCAGGGAAATTTTATTTGGTGTCTTACAGCTTCCATTTTTAAGGTTCAATTCCTTGAATTAGGAGTCTGGTTTTCTAGCGTTTTCTTGTTCTGGGATTGGACGAATGGGCCAAAAAATGGATGAAATTTGGGGAATACGAGTTCCTGATGATTGGTGAATTTGGCTTTTAATTTCCCTTTTCTTGTGGCCATCAATATACAAGAAATCTCAGCATTTTCTGAAAAAAATGTATCGACCGGTGACTTCAGCCACTAGTCGAGGTGGAATACCCACTGATAGTGGTGGGGATTATGTCGTGAAACTTGACCAAGTTCCTCGTTGGAGTGATGCAGAGCAGCGATCTATATCAGTTGATGGGGTTGAAGATCCTTCGTTTTCCAATTCATACTTTTCTGATCCTTTGATGACTTCAAGTGAAGGGGACACTGGTCTTGAAGGAGGTGTTTCAAGGTTCCCTGTGGACCATGAAATCAGTTCAAAAATTTATCTTTGGCGGGGTCACCCATGGGATCTCGAGGTTGATGCAGTAGTTAATTCCACAAACGAGGTAAGGTCTTTATCATTTCCTTTGGAATCAATGTTCATGAATAATTGTTTTAGGTTCATGACATATTGTTTGTTGAATTTGAGTATCGTTGCCTCTTTTGTGTAATATGTATATGAATGCCGAAAGGGACTCTTCTTTTGTTCAATCCATTATACTGGATGAGGAGTTGTTTTTGGTTCTTCATAGTTTAGGTTTCCTAAATATTAAACCTTTTGGGCCCTATTGGTTGCATCATGTCAGCTGGAGCTATAAGGTAACAAAATTATTGGTGGATATTGCAAATGATGCATTTTCAATGTCTGGATTTTGTCTTACTTACAAAAATATGGTTCTATGGGTTTATTTGTCTCCTAGTCATAGACACTTAGTTTTTAAATATTCCTGCTAGTCCTGTGCTTTCTGGGCCAGCTGACATATTCGATTTTATTGCCTATGTTCCCAAATCATACCATATTGTTGATTTATTCATTTAAGCCAAACTTACTCTGTGACTCCATGACGCCTCAGTGAGCCATAATCAGATTCATTGCTTCTTGTGAAATAACAATATAATATTCTAGGAATTGTAATTGAATATAGGAGTAACTCTTGTTCAGTGACATTTAGCTATGGTAGTTGTCTAACTTTAGATATTGCTCATCTTTTAAAAAGTTTTCATGTAGTTTGGGATTTTAGATTGCTATTTCCTATCATGAAAAATTTCCTTCAATAAAGAAACCATTTCATTGTGACACTCAATATTTATTTTTGTGCTTTCAATTAGAGTTTGGATGAAGCGCATAGCAGCCCTGGTCTTCATGCAGCTGCAGGACTTGGCCTTGCAGAAGAATGTGCAACTCTGGTGATATTCCTTGATATTGCATTTTGGCCTTATGCATTATTCTTTGTATTTCATGTGTTAACTTCACCCAAGTTCACTGGTATTTTTGGTTGTGCATTTGCTCAACATATCTAGAAAGTTTGGAATATGTTCTCATTTCAATTCTATTTGGCAGGGTGGATGTCGGACCGGAATGGCTAAAGTTACAAATGCATATGACCTTCCTGCAAGGTAGCTATTTGAATCTTGACATATTATTTTAAAAGGTTGAGTTACTTCCCTTATATCGTTGTACTTAATTCTTGTTTCTCATGCAACTCATTGCTTTGAAATAAAGATTCTGAATATTTTTTGCATTTAATGCCTAGACTCACAACTCATGCTGTCAACATTTGATTTTGAGGCATCGTTATGTGGATGTATTAGAAAATGAATTGCTCATATGCTCTATGATATGGCAGGAGGGTTATTCACACAGTTGGTCCAAAGTATGCTGTCAAATACCATACGGCTGCCGAAAATGCTCTCAGCCATTGCTATCGTTCTTGTCTCGAGCTTCTTATTGAGAATGGACTTCAGAGGTGAGGTGGTCATATGTTAGCTTTTGCATATCTTGCATGGTTGGGAGTGATGTATATTATTCTTCTCTTAAGTTTTGTAGTGGTTGGGCTAACTTGAGAGTTTGGTCGCAGTATTGCTATGGGCTGCATATATACAGAGGCCAAAAATTATCCTCGAGAACCGGCTGCACATGTAGCTATCAGTGAGATTGCCACCCTATTTTCTTATTTATAGGACTTCCTTTTTCTTTTTTCGACAGAGTGGGAGTTCTACTTTGACTATACCTTATAACTGCTTTGTTGGACTTGGGTAGGAACCGTTCGGCGGTTTTTGGAGAAGCAGAAAGACAAAATCACTGCAGTTGTTTTCTGCACCACTACGGCATCTGATACAGAAATTTACAAGAGGTGACTGCCCTGCTATTTTTTTGTAGCATAATACGATGTGTTGATTGAACTTGATTCAGTCTGTATGCCACTTGTCTAGACCTGGTCAATTGGACTTGAATTTTGCCCAAATTCAAAGATCTTATGTCTAGTTTTCTATAATATTTTGTGACACCATGGTACTATAAGAATAAATTATATATCAATCAATCAACATAATGAGGAAAACAATTTCAATTATTGATTTTCTTCATGAAGACAAGTTTGTTTTACCCAATGGGCCATTACTGTTCTCCAGAAGCCTAGGCGAGGCTTCGGAATTGCCAATGATTTTACAGATCGTTCAAAACCAACAACTGTACATGTTACAGGCTCTCTGAGTAATGGTCAAGTCTTTGTAAGTCCTGGTCTGAGTTCACTCATTGAGTGACTGAGTTAAGTTGGATGAGTCGCGAGTTGGCTCACCAAGTATTGAAATCTCAATTACAAAAGAAGTTGGAGAACAGCAATCTTGCTTTCTGAGATCATCTTGGAATGGATATGATGACAAGAATATATTGTTGTAAGTCTGGTGCACAGACTGGGTAGATCTGAGACTGATTGAGCGACATCAATCCGTCGATCATGCTGGTAGATCAAACAAGGAAAAATTTTCTTTGATCACCGTCAAGAAAGGGAAAGGAACAAGGGTCTTTCCAGCCCTTTCCATGCCATTACACTTTTAGGTTCTGCACCATCATACTTGGTAGGTTTTCTATCACACATGTTGGGCAAATCTCAACTACACCAGGTAGGAGGAAAAGTTCATTTCATTAATCAAAAGCATTAACAACCTTTTGTTGCCGCAAAGTGACTCTCCTATTCCCAAACCGTAGTGAAACAATGAAGAAAATGCCCTCTAAACAAAAGAGAAAGGATGCGGTTAGCATGCAGCCAGCCTGCATGTTGAAATGCAGGCTTGGCAGTAAATATATTTTTAAATATAATTTGATCCTAATTTTTAGAGTATATATAATCTTTAACATGGAGATAATGAATATGAAAAAATAAATAAAATTTGAAAACTAGAAATAATAATTATATTAAGAAAACATTTGGACTGTTAGTTACAATTGTTTTTAGATGGACCACCTATTTGCGTCAATCTTTAAGATGGATGCTTTATACCTCTGGACCTCATTTTGTAGAAATGCGGTCCAGCCCACATGAAACAATTGTTCAAAGAGAAATGACTAAAATACGCTCATTCTCCAATTTCCCACACAACGAAGTCAACATGCATCATGGATGCAGCCTGCATCAATCCCAATTCCTGCATGCATCCAAGTCCCACCTATAGGGACCCTCAATACATCAACTCTAGATCACCTTGAGTGACTCATTGGAACTCTTGACTGTTGACTCTGACTCCTGGGAACTCAAAACAACATAACCTACTTTGAATCCACGCAGACACCTCACCTTCTACGTTACATGGAGCCCAATCTTGTCCCTTAACTATAAATTACAAGAAAAAAGGACTTCACTGGCATGACAATTCCAACACGCGCAACTTAACAAATAAGGCAATTTCAAACATGTCTGCCTTCAAAGTTCAGCTCAGCCTAGCTCTTGGGTTTAACCCCAGCCTCAGATGTGATCTACATCATCCTCCCCATGTTGGAAAGGACTCGCCTTTGAGTTTTTGGCACTGCATTCACCATCCTTCCTTCGCAAATGGTGAAGGCCTAGGACTCCTAGGTTTTTCTTCTTTTGAGGCACAAGGTCAAATATTTTTGGCATGTTCCAAATGGTTCCAAATTTGGCATGTATAGTAAGCAAAAAGCTGTCAACTTTGGGGCTGGTGTCGAAAACCCTTGCCAAAGTTGAAGCGTTAACTCCTGTTGACGAAGTTCTCCTTCCACCAAATGATAAAATCCATGCGCCTTCTTTAAACCACTACTATGGACGATAATAAAAACCCCACAAGAGCTTCCTCTCTTTTGAAATGAAGCAAATAATCGGCTAAGTTGTGAGCTGTAAAGATTGGTCATGAAGAGGCATTAACTGATTTCACAGCCTCACTTCTAGTACTATGAGATGCAGTGCTCATAGCTCAACCATGGGCTCTTAAGAGGTGAGGGTGATATGATGATTTGGTCATTAGCTTATGGCATAAGAGCTAGGGCCTGGACACAAGCATTGATTAAGTCGATGAATGCTTCATGTGTGTATGCAAATCCGTTTTTGGTGCCAACCAGCACTGGGATTACTGTCTTGTTCACGACTTTGGCACTTCTAACTGTAACTTCAAGGGGTGGCTGATTTATCTGCTTGCTGAAAGGAAGAAATGCATGGCCTTGCAACTGAAAGTTGGGTGAGGAATGATAATTAGACTACAGCGTAGACCGAACAGGCTTGTCTCCCATCAGAGCATTGGAAACAGCAGTGCTAATTAGCCCATGTGCATCACCCACGTTGCTCACTTCATAGCCAACACAGGGACCAATACGTTTGGCTCTCACATAGCCATCAAACACACCGTTAACATTTAATGGTGCCATCTGAAAATAAAGAACTTCAATGCAAATCTGGTACGACTGCAAATGATAACCGTATTATAGTTGACACATGTATCTTACCTATCTCTTTCCGCTCCATTTGCAGTAAAATGAGGGGCACCTAGTCCATCTAGGTAGCCACATCATAATGTTTCACCTGCAGCACCTACTGGGTCTGACTCGGTCGAAGTTCTAAACTGCTTTCCGATTTCAGTGGAGTTGTAGATAGAGAGAACAAATAGAGAGAACAACCCCAATACTATCAAAACCTCCACATCTCAAATGCAGGAGTTCTAGTTGAGACCAGGCACTGAAGCCTCCTATTGTTAACACGTTGACAGGAGTGCCTTTCCCATAACAGCAATGTTCGAGAGAGGTCATGACAGCATCAAAGTTCTTTGCCACGTTTGGCCTGTCGTCATGCACACTGTTGTCACATCTATACTTCCGCTAATCTTCAAAAGGATAGGCCCATCAAGAAACTGAAAACATTTAAGACACCCAGAGCATGTCTACTCAAATATGCGATGACTTTTAGGTCTCATTTTCAGTATCAGAGCATGGGCTTGTGTGACAAGCTTCAGAATATGCAGAGCAGCAGAAGCTGACAAGAAACCAGCAGAAGTAGGCGTATTCATTTGATGTCCGAAGCCATGGCCTCTTGAACAAGACTAAGGGCAATGTCCCATGGATAATGATGGCATAAGCTCCTCTCAGAGAAGTCCAACTAGTACCATCTCGGCTTACTGAATTCTCTTAAGAAAACCAAGTGCTTCCGCACAAATCAAACACAGCCTGGAGAACAACAGAAGGATTTCCCGTCGAAACAATGGAAACTAAGCTCCATCTAATATTTAACCCATGAACTTGATCAAGACTGAAAGTCTGAACTCAAGCACAATTATGCACTGATTACATCAGAATGAGCAAAGCTGCTGAGGTTAAAATCATGATTAAGCACAAGAAGAAAGACATTAAGTCTCTGTCATGCCTCCTTTGAAAAGTCCAATCAAGGCATCCTCACAAGGAACTTGACATCTGTGATTCATAGAGTTGGACATTAAATGTGCAGGCAGAAGACTTTCTACTTTGCAGTGAGTTGGAAAGTGCGCGCTAGCAGGTCAGTGACCTCCATTTGACCAACATCTCAAAGCCTCAGCATGGGTTGGCCTACCTGCTTCTTTACTTCCCATCGTGCCATGCTAATGCATAAACACAACAGTAAGGTTCGATTGAGAAGATCGAAACCTATAGGTTTTCATCTCTTGGGAGCATTGTGACTCAATCTCAAAGAGATACAATTCAACAAGAAACTAGAGATCAATGCGTTCCAGGTCACGTTGCCCCTCATAGACATCTCATCCCTCATGTTTTGTGACATTGAAAACTACCACAACTGCGATGCAAGTGCAGAACTCTATTGGCCACAAACACACCTGAGGGGAACTCTTGTCTTAGGATGCCAAACAAATTCTTTATCTTTGAGGCTGACCTATGCGGATTGTTGTGGGGTTGAGATGCGAGTATTAGGTTCCTTAGGTTTGTTTTTGGCGGAAGATGATAAGGAATGAATTTGGTTCTATCATCAAAGCAGAGTGACAGCTCAGCCTGAATTCTCTTGTTGAGAGTGATTTCTACAGCCCTTTGAGAGCTTCTCCTACGGCGGACTCACCAGCTGATAGTTCAGGAGGGGTTACTGATACAGGCACATCCTTAGGCAACATCATGAATTGGGCAAAAGAGAGAACAAAAGCCAAAGGCTTGGGTGTGAATTGAGCTTCCAAGACTCAAAAACCTCATGTTTGAGACTCGTGCTTTTAATCCATATATTGGAAACCAAAAAGTTGCATTATCTTCCTAGATATATCAAATATCATGCAACCAATTTCCAAGATAAATTAAGATTTAAGTAAATTATTTATACCCTAAAATACCCTTTGAACAAATAAAAAAAAGACGATTATTATGAATGACAGTCTTTACCCCTAACAAAGACCAAACTACACTTTCACTCATTAAGAATTTCAGAAGATGATTCGGGGTCTTTAGAAGCATTCTCCAGCAAAGCCCATTGGCAAAACTGGCGTAGCTTGTAGATCTCTTTGTTAGCTTTCCAACAGGTGGTCATAATAGTGAATCTTAGCATTGAGTAAAAAGTCTTGCCTATTGGAAAAATACACTGTTCAAATACAAAAATTGACCTAAGTAGCAAGGTAGCCGCACAAGTACTATCACCCATTTGGATATTGTGAACAAGCACAGAAATGCAGATAATGCTGCTCTGGCTGTAGAAAAAGGCTTAGAATGGCCAATTTGACCTTGTTTTCTTATGTTTGGTCCAATTCACGCCCAAGCCTTTGGCTGTTCTTCTCTTTCTTGCCCATTGATGTTACCCATGTATGCACAATACATCACATGTCACAGATCTTTTTATATTGGATGAGTCTGTAAAATCTAGGGTTTGTATTGTAAAGATGCGGATATTTGACAGCCAAATACTCTTTTGTGGTTCTTATTTTGCGTCTTATTTACGTGAGCAGTTGCATTCTTAATTCTCGGTTGCAAGAATTTTTTTGGAACTAAGTGTCGGTGATGACCTATGTCAATTTTCTTTGTTAAAAAAGAGATGTCAGCCAATTGAAATGAGGTTACTCATTTAAGTTGCAGAGGCTGTGAATATGGATAATTTTCCTTGTTCCATTTTACATTTTATTTTCTAAACAGTTCAACTTGTCTTGTTGCGGTAAAAAAGATAAGTTCAACTTCTTGTGGTTGCTTATTAAAAAAAGTAGAAAAATGAATTTTATGGTTCAAACATTTCTTTTTGTGTGCTTTACTTCACCAATTTCAATCTTTTTTACTTCCTTTTGCAGATTGCTTCCACTTTACTTCCCTCGGGATAAACATGAAGAAGAGGTGGCATTATCAAAGCTTCCAGCAGATGTTGGTGATGAGAATGGTGAGACAACAATAGATGAACGCAAAATTAGAATAAAGCCTCTTCCTGCTGTGTCCTCGACCATTCCTAAGCCTCCAAAGGCTCCTGTAGAGCTTCCCCCCAGTGATGTTGGATTGACATTGAGACGGTGGGTTGTAATTGAACATTGTTTTTAGTTAACTCCATTGGCCACTCATTGTTGTCTTTGAGTTTGGAAAGTATTGGAATGGTCAGATCCATCAGCGCCAGTACACCTTCTCTTAATATTCCTATATACTGCTTGAAGAAATATTTGTTCACAATGAATTCATATGTTCACCTTGTGATGGGAAAGAGATTGTCCTGCAAATATGGCTTTTCACATGCCATACCCAAATCATTGACAGTATTGACCATTACAGTTGCCCCTTGCATGTAGTGTTAACTGCTAAATTACTGATTTTCCTTAAATTTCGTAAAGCTTGGTTACACTCTGGACATAATGTACCACTATGTTCTCAACTGGGAGGTGTCTCTTTGTGATTCTATTTTCCGGTAATTATTTTGGTTTTGCATTAGCCTTCAGATAATGGTTTCCTCTGCCTTTGTAAGTTTCATGTTTTCGTGGGTGTCACACTGCTGGATAAGGTTTATCCCCTATTTGTCTTATCTTGCACACAAAACTCATACATTACTGGGGATGCAAAACCTTTTCTACGATATACTTTACATTGCATGGCTATCTAATGAGCACGGGTTCTACTGATTTCTTTGGTCAATTAATCTTTACTGAAGAAATGAAATGCATGCAGGAATTCATCTTACCTGGATTCATACTTGGATCCGGCTTTCATGTCCTTAAGTAAGGATCCAGACCAAAGGCGGAAGGAACAATGGCATAAAGCTGCTCAGGCTCAATCTGGTTGGAATTGTACTAAATTGCTGGGATTTGGTTACCTTGGAGGACCTTCACTTTCTCCTGCTGAGGAGTATTCACTCCATTCAAGATACCTGGCAAAAGCGAATTCTCTTAATCTGGCAGAAATTGCAGAAATGAGGATTGTGTAAGCATCTAATGCCTTCTTTAATTTGCTCGTGTTCCTTTTACTGGAAGTTTTGTCTTGGTGTATTGATATCTTAACAACACCAAGTGATATACTGATAGCTTTGTAATTATGACACGTTTGTGCTTCTATAGAGAATATCTTTCATTGGAAAAAATGGATGTGAGACATGGACTTCTTAGGTCATCCATCCTCACACCAGCCTTGCTTAAAGATGCAAAGAGGTACTCTGAAGTACCTCTTCTAGCACTTTTATCTAAAAAGAAATCATGGAAATCGTAAATAATTAGCTCACTAAGTGGGATTCAAATTCAAAACTTCCCATGAACATGGATGAGTGCTTGATTTGTGGCATGTTTCTAAAAGAGAATCACTTGATTTGAGTCATCCTTTCAGGGGGGAATATCTTTCATGTATTCTGCTTATTCAACTTTTGGATTTCCTAGTTTCTGAGGATGTGCTGTCTGCTCAATTTGGCTTCCTAAAAGTTGTATCTTTTTGAACGTATTTACTTGGTCTAAGTTTTATTTTTCATTAGAGATACTGTGGTGGTGTAGGTGGTGATCCCAAAATTTGACTTTTTTGATGGCGGTTCTATGCTAAGTTTAATATTTATTTTCCATTACAGATACCGTGGTGGTGTAGATAGTGAGGGGCGTCCAGTCATGGTTGTGGTCGGAGCTCATTTTCTACTGCGCTGCCTTGATCTGGAGCGGTTTGTCCTATATGTAGTAAAGGTTCGGTTTATTGGTCATGTTTATGCTGTGTCCTTCTATATTATAGATTTAGGATGCTCAAATTCAATCCAGAGCAATTCTGAAATCTGAACTGTGTTTCTTTGATAATAGGACTGTGTTAAAGCACAAAAAGAAGTGCGCTAACTTACTGACACTAAAGAATTATTGAATAATAAAAAACATTGACACTAAAACATTACTTCTATTTAACCATGCTTCTTTGATCTTGCTAAATATGTTTCTCTGTTTTTTCCTTTTGGGAACTTCAGCAAGTCAAATTTTTATGAATGAAATGCTCTGATTGTCAAGAGAATAGTGCAAACAATTCTTTACCTGAAATTAAGGCGATGCTCCTTTTATATTTTATGTCTTCATGTATAAAGTTACTGGACCTAGAAATCACTGTGCTCTGTTAGATCCACAGGTGTAATCCTAGCTGACTTGTCAGCAACTGTTACTGATATCTAGAATGCATAAATTAGTCTTTCTGTTTGAGGTGGTCATATTGTCTCTCCTTCAACTTCAGAATCATGAGATTTGTGGCTTAACTGGTTGTCACATATTGTAAGAAAAAAGGAGAAGTGGGAGTTATGTGTCTGTTAAATCAATGATGATAACCGGTGTAACATGCTTATCGTGCTGAAAGCCTGAAATTCTCTCATGGAGATGTTTTTGTAAGCTTTTGTTCTACTTCTGTAAGCTGCTACTTTGATTAAATTTTTTTTTTTTTTCAGGAATTTGAACCTTTGATACAGAAGCCTTATACCATTGTCTACTTCCATTCGGCAGCATCTTTACAATTGTGAGTACTGTTTAATTTATTTCTTTATGTAATTTTCTAAGTACTATTGTGAATGCAGTTTATTAATTTATTTATTGCAAGATTTTGAAATACATTGGATTAGTTTGTTTCTATAGGCACTCATTTCTTGTTTTCTATGCCCTCTTTTTTGGGATTTCTGTTTGGTTCGGTTCTTTGTGAGTCAAAGTTTGGTGTGTGCTTAGAATCGTCGAGTTGAGATTGGGCTTACCCAATCTTGTGTTAGCCCTAGCCTGAAAAGAATTATGTTTTGTTATTGTCAGTCCCCTTTGATTAGTTTGGCCTGGGTTATGATGGCTACATGAGATATATAATTAGTTGTACACTGTTAGCATATGTATTTTAGATTCACACTGTGTACAATATTGACTAGCCTAAATCATAGAGCCAATTAGTTACCAATCCGCAATCCTTTTTCTTATCTAGCTTTAAATGTTCTCTTTCTCCTGTGAAGCTGTCTTACTGGTCTACTGAGCATTCTACTCCATTTGAGTTGAACAGGCAGCCAGATTTAGGATGGATGAAGCGGTTGCAACAGATACTTGGCCGAAAACACCAGCGTAATCTCCATGTATGTAAAACTACAACTAAAAATAAGATGCCATTCCCATGGTTATATTATCATTTAATTGGTTGTACAAATAATAAGGGAAACTTATCAAAATGCACTTAAAAATTGAACCACTTAACAATTATCCTAGGTGTAATTTGATAAATTTCGAAATACATTTTGATGTGTCATTTGATGGGCTATTTGAAATTTGATCAAAAGAGTCGTGAGCTATTGAGAAATATAAGTAAAATGTAAAAATAGTTCTAATTTTATGAGTAGTTTGATAAATTTTCCAAATAACACAAAAGGAGTTCTAGTGTCACTTCATTGGTCTCTCTTTTTTCTTTTTAGTGAAAAAAGAAAAATTGTCAGGCGGGTTTCTTATATTTTGATGATAATTTATGCAGGCTATCTATGTTTTGCATCCTACAATGGGGTTGAAGGCAGCAATCTTGGCTTTACAGTTGCTAGTAGATGGAGAAGTCAGTTCTCTTTCCCCTATAGTTTCAGTAATGAATTCCTTGATATGGATTGGAATGGAGTTCCCTTACAAACTGCACCCCCCTCCCACCCAAAAGGATCAAAATAATATATCATGAAGTAAAATAAAAAATGAAATGGATAGCTATTGAAGTGTATTTGAAAATTCTGGTTTTTTTCTTTAGGTGTGGCGAAAGGTTGTGTACGTTGATCGCCTTCTGCAACTGTTCAGATATGTTCCTCGTGAACAGCTGACCATCCCCGATTTCGTGTTCCAGTGAGTTTCTCACATCAAATTTTTCCTGTTCATGTTTTCCTTTCCTGTGATCCATGACTATCGGGAATGGTGGGAACTATAGAGACAGCACAGATTTAAGATAATTGCATCAGAGCATTAGCTTTTTTTAGATGTTTATTTTTTGTTAAGGTGTAGATCTTCTGTATTACTAAGAGCAAATATTAGTTTTTTAATATTTTAAATAACAGTTTCAAAACATTACCGGAAGTCCTCCATTAATCAAAACTAGACTTATTGCGATCACCTTTACCAATTAACCATTTTTATTTCTGTGAACTCTGATATCCATTGCTTGGCCATTTCCATTCTAACAAGTCAGAATATTATGACCTTTTCAACAGATGCTCATGACCCAGTCCTAAGCGATATCTCTCTTTTTTTTTACCCTTTTCCTTACCTCTTTATTTGTTGCTTCCAAATTTAAAAAAGCCACGATCATGTCAGATATATCAACGGATATATTGTTTCCGGATCTAGCCTGTCATGATATGAGGACAGGTATGAAGATCAGGTGATACCATCAAATATCACTGCTGTTTTTGAAGTACATTAGCTGTTACATAATGGTGTAAAGGGCTTAGATATTGGGTTTTGAACTACCAAATGACAAACAGCATTTGGTATTTTTAAAATATCACCTTATATATTTCCACTTTGTATTAGTTGTTTTAAATATAAAAAATAAATAGCAGAAAAATAGAAAGGTAAGAAGTGCATTATTATTTTTCTGAATATCCATCAATATATCCAACCTTTGGTTATCAGATTGGCCTCTTCTCAATGTGACTATTTATAATTTTATACCCTTTTTTTTGGGTAAGTCGGTGGGGCAGAAGGCCCCCTTTTTTCGAACCTAAAGGCGCGTCACTTGGGCTACTACTGTTTGTGATCAATTGACAGGATTTTTAGCATTGATCTTTGCAAATATTTCTTGTTTAGGCATGATCTTGAGGTGAATGGAGGAAAAGGACTCATTGTCGACCCAAGAACAAAATACATATATCAGAGACATGCTAGTTAAGACTTGAGAAGAGGCATCAAGTTCCATGGTTTGAAGGTTTGGCTTTCTTATGCTCTTTGATCACAAAAGCTTGATTTTTCATCTTTTGTATTGTATTTGTAGATTGCTTGTTGTTATTTATTGAGGAAAAAGAAAAAAAATGATTGCCTGTTATGTAATTCATCGATGTTCCTAAATGAGGAAATGGATACAATAAGAGCTTTTGTGCTTTTGCAACTCTGATAGTGTTCATTCATTTTACAATTTGTTGATCTGTTGTATAAGCTTCCTGTATTTGAGAGAAATGAGAGCTCATTTTGAGTTTGGTTTGGAGCTTGGTGTGTGCTTTATTTCTGTGGGGTTGGGCCTCTACATAGCAGGTATTGATTGCAAGTAGTTTAGCTGTTAGGATTTCTTGGCAATCTCTCTCTCTCGCGCTCTCTCTCTAGTTTAGCGATTGGGAATTCTTGGCTCTCTCTCTCTCTCTCTCTATATATATATATATATATATATATAAAATAAACTTTACCTATTAATTGTGAGGGAAATGAAAGATATGATGATGGCATTTGGGTTCTGAAATTTGAACAGCATGCTAGAAGCTCCTCAACTCTCCGATGTTAACAATGGAATGCGTTAATTGTTTACGTCAGACAGGATAGCTAGCATGCTTTTTGAGGCTAAAATTTTATGGGAGTATACTTCTTATTTTAGACCTGAATTATTTTCATTTTTCAAAGATTCAAAATGGGGCTTGAGCCGGAGCAGCTAGGGATGTTACCGGGTGTGTGTCCGGACGCTGTCCATCCTGGTTTGGGGCCAGGCCTGGGCTGTTAGTGGCCTAGTCCAATTTTTTTAATTTTTTTTGGAAAAGTGTTTTTTAAGTCAGCTGACTCACCTATCGATTTGTAGGTCCCCCCTGAAAATTCATCTTTACATCAATGATTTTGGGTCCAAAATTTTGAGATTTGTTAATCTCAGCTATTGTGTTGTTTTGTTTATGGATTTTGTTTTTAAGAACTAAAAATTATATATTTTTTAAAGGAAAAAGTTTTATATTCAGTCAAGGTTCTAAACAATCAAATTAGAGCCCACCTCAAAATTTTTACTAGAGTAAGTTGTTTTGATGTCCAAATACCCTCAAAATGATCATCTCCACATCAAGATGCAGACATGAGAAACATGGATTTCAATTTTTGGAAATAGTGCAATATATTTTAAGGCTGTTTTTTCAGTATTGAAACCACATTTTTCAACACTATTTGAAGGTGCCTTTTACTTTGATTGTATAAGGCCTCGGCTCTATAGAACCACACCTTTTTTTTAGTATGTTTTTTCACATACATTTTGAGGCAGGGTGAAAACATTTTTTATTTTTTTACGTCCATCTCTAAGATGCATGTTGGGATGGACGTATGATGCATGAGACATGTTTTGGTGAGTCTGATGCACGAGGGGAGACATGTTTTGGTGAGTCTGATCCATTAAACCATTTTTTTTGAAGTATATATTTCAATAAATACTTTTGTGGGATTTATATAGTGCCTAGCCCATCCCTACTCGATTTTTCGGGCCTGGTTTGCGCTCGGACCTAGTTGTAGTTGTCATGAATTCAGGACGGGTGGAACTAATCTTTCGAGCATGTGCCCGTGGTCTATATACTACGCTGGCTAGGCCAGAACTTGCCGGGTTAATAGCCCTAATCAAGCCTGAAATTATCTTGCTGCTTGAGCATGGCCCGAATTTCAAGAGAACAGGTTTGCCCCACTTGCCTGTGCCGAATTCAAGAGAACAGGTTTGCCCCACTTGCCTGTGCCTTGCGCACCTCTCCATTGCACAAAACCAACTCCAATTTCAGTGTCCCTAAATGTTTATATAAGGGGTCAAGCTCCTACATAGGAGTGAGGTGGATCTAAAAAATCCATTTGAAAAAGGCTCCTCCACCAAAAAAAAACCAATTGATGATCTTATCTTAAAATTGTATGGATAGGAAATGAAAAAAAAAAAAAAAAAATTAAGGCCTAGATTCATCTTATATCACATTATTCTAACCATTCGTTCTCAAAATGAGATTGCCTACAAAGAGATCATTTACTTTTTGTGTAAGGAGGTCACAACTATTTTCACTCATTAGATGTCAGATTGGCTAGCTTGGCCGGTCAAGATTTTTTTTTTTTTTGAAACATTGTGTCTAATCAATGGCATTTTTATAACCATCCATTTTGAAATCCAAGAGACAAAAATGATTGTGACTTCTTTGTACAAAAGGTAAATGGTCTTTTTGTATCCAATCTTTTTCAAAAAATTCAAATGTTTATAAACTCGTTAAATCTACTTTATTTTCGGGGGCTTTAAATTCTATATTTAAGGTGAAATATACTTTCTGGTCATTGGGTTTTTTTACCCTATGACTACAATTTTTTTTAGCTATATTTAAAAGTGCGCCTTACTTTGATAGTTTAAGGTTGAGACCTTACAAAAGCCGCACCCTTTTCAAAATAACATTTTTACATTAGCATACGTGGCGCATGTAACATCCATCTTGTTAGAAAATGGTAGACCCACAAAAACTCTAAATCGACTGCGTTAAAACCATGCCAAAAACTTGTCTTTTATTTTTAAAATTTATTTTTGCAGGTTCCTACTTATCATGGTTGAGATCTTCATTCCCTCCAATTTTGAATCCAAAATGGATCTCCAAAATAGTTTTTTAGATAAAGGATGCATTTAAGAGATTGTAAAGACCATTTATCTTTTTGAATATGGGTGATCACGAAGTCTGAGAAATTTTTTTCGAACTTTGTGTGTATTCAATGACATTCATACAACGATTTATTTTGAAATTTAAAAAACAAGAATAATTGTTACCTTATAGAAGATAAATGGTCTCCTTATAAACAATCCCTTCATTTAAATAGATCAGCCAGCTCACAAAAAAAACAATCCCTTCATTTAAATAGATGAGTCAGCCAGCTTATTAAAGAAACCTTGTTTCTAAATAAATGCCTAAAAAACGATCTTACACTATCGCATATTAGCACGTAAATTCAACAGGACAATGTAAATTCAACAGGACAACTGGGACATATTAGCACGTGACGTGTGGCACGACAACGGAATCCTTTATGCGAGGGAAAAATTTGAAAAACCTTCGCATCGATCATCTCTATTTAAAAATTATGGTTGTAAAAATAAATTAGGATTTCAAACTATAAAAATAGTGTAGATTGTAACAAATTATTTAGAAAATAGTATATATTGTAACAAATTATCTAGATAGTCTATTTCGCCCTAAAAATAAGTGTTTATAGATCCACAATATCTATCTCTTTTTTAGTTTCAAATTTTATTGTTAGCCTTGGAAATTGATTTGATAGACATTATGGAGATTTTCTTTGTCGAAAGTGCCTATCTCTTTATTAGTTTCAAATTTTATTGTTAGCCTTGGAAATTGATTTTATAGCCATCATGGAGATTTCATTTCCCGAAAGTGCTTTCCGAACTATTTATCAAACTCAAAGTGTATTCGCCCCCGAAAATGCTTTGATGTGATCGATTTTTCATAAGGAAACTGGCTGGTTACAAGTAAAAGATTCACGGGAGATAAGGTAATCATGAAACTTTGACCAATATATTTTACAGCTCGCACCCAGTAAATGCTCTGATATGATCGATTTTTCATAAGGATACTGGATGGTTATAGGTAAACGATTCACGTGAGATAAGGTAATCATGAAACTTTGACCAATATATCTTACAGCTCGCACTGCTTGTTGACATAATTCATGAACCCAATTACCATAAGAAACATATTGTTGATATTTATGAAGGATGACATTTTATTTTGTTTTCATAAAACCTAGGTATTATAGAAACCTCATCACTAAGTATAAAGACTCAGTATTAAATTGTCCACCTATATGCAAGAGACGTTTTATTTTGTTTTCCCTACGTCTTATAGAAACCTCATCTAAGTATAAGACAGACTCAGTATTAAATTGTCCACCTATATGCGAGAGAGCAAATATTAAAGGATAAGGTTTCTTTAAGGCCTCGGTTTTATGAAATCAAAATAAAGCATCGCCTCAAATACTTGTCTAGAAAGAACTTTCAGTAATAAAAATCTCTATGATGGATCTAAAATCAATTTTAAACAACAACAACAATGAAATTTAAAACTAAAAAAATGGTAAAGATCTTGCAGATCTATGAATACGTATTTTTAGGGTGAAATGGACGTTCAAGATAATTTGTTATAATTTACACTATTTTTAGAACTTGAAATCCTAAAATTTTTCACCAATTATAATGTTCAAGCCAAGATGATCAATGTAAAGGTTTTCAACACTTGAATTGCAAATATTCGATGAGTTATGAGGTGAGGCTTTACTTATTTCGATAGGGTTGCAGTCATATCAAACCATTTTTCAATTTTAAAGTAGAGCTTTTTAAGAAGGTGGGTAGTTTGTATAATGTTGGGGCCCTAAACAATGCACACCTTCAAATGGTATCGAAATATGTTTCAATAGTGAAAATCTTTGTGATGGCTTGAAAATTTATTTCACCTCTAATTATAAGATTTAGAACTTCAAAAATAGTGTAGATTGAGCATATCTATGAACACTTGAAAATTGATGGTCTAAAAAATGCATTACAAGATGCACTAGTTCCAAGACTTGAATTCCATTTTCGTTCATATCCATACATCTTAATTTTTCCTCTTTTTTGTATTAGATTGCACCTAGATCCACTGCACTGCACAGCTTTTTGGGTGTAAAAAATACCTCTAAAAAAGAATCACGGATAAATTGATTCAAAATAAACACATAACAAATACCTCTTTGGAAATTAAAATTTTAACCTAGTTCATTTATTTAGTTGATCTTACAGTTTTAAGTTTGTGTGCTGAGATACGATGCTGTTTTTGGTTAAGGGACTTGGGAAATCATTTCAAAGGATCAGAAAGGAGAAAAAACATGGATCAGAAAGGAGAAAAAACATCGAGGCTGTTTACTTAGATCAAAAGTGACTCATTGTTCTTAATTTCCACAAAGAGATGACCGGTCATAATCTTTATTTAGAGAGAATAATTTTATTGAGAGAGATGAGTATCTACATTATTCAGCCAGAATTAAAGGGTGAACACATATTATGAAAATAAGAAAGTGTTTTAATTTTATAGAGATTATGAGACACATTCGAGAAATAGAAAATGCATGTATGAGGTTTGGTGTGAACCAGAGTATCTTTCCGAGAGAAGAAGCTTCTCGGTAATGGTAGTTTTAAAGATCTGAAAATTGGAGAGGGGCTTGTTTTTGGAAAGCTGAGAACGATAGTGCGTTGTTTTTTCTTGTGTTTTAAGAATGGTGAAAACCCTAAATTGTCAATGTCAATTCGTTTTAGAAGCTTCAATTGAATGTCTTACAAATTGGTTTCTTTGAAATGATGCTCGCATTGCTATCATTTTCTAAAAACTATTTGTATTTTAATTTTTGACAAATTTAAAGAGATTTTAGAAAGGGGCTTTTTATTGGGTAGTGAAGTATTTTTTTTGGATAATTTTTATTTAAGATAGAATTTAAAACAGATATCTTCTCTATCATACTCGTACCAGTTTTCAATCTGGTAAACTTAATAGCATCATCATATCACTCCATTCCAGAGAGGTAATGAAAAGATATGTATTCTAAATATAACCTTCATCAGCTCCATATCCATATGCATATTGTTCAACCATTTTTCTTTTACTCCATTCGAGAGAGAAGATGAAAAGATATTTACCCTAAATATAACCTTCATGAGCTCCGTATCCATACCACTTTTTCTGCACACCTATCCGCACGTTCTTCAACCATTACAAGAAAACAAATTATTCTATTAACAAATCAAAATATTTTTTAAAAAATTTATAATTGAATTAGAGTTCCTAAACATAAAACAGACCTTAAGTATGAATTACCAACCAGAATTTGTATAAATTACAAAAAAAAAAAAAAAAAGTCAATCACAAAACAGAATTTAAACATAAATTACAAAAGGAAAAAAGGTCATTCAAAGAGATCTATAAAGAAGAGGAGGGAGAGAGCAATTTTCCAAGAGAGAGGGAGAACAGAGAGATAGAACACAATATTTAGAGAGAGATAGATTTCACAATGTTACTAGAGAAAGAGAGAGAGCAATGTTGAGAAAGAAAGAGAGCACAGTGTTCTAAGAGAAAGATGAAATGTTCAGAGCGAGAGAATACAATGTTCAAGAGAGAGTAGGGAAAGGCAGAGTACAATGGAGAGAGAGAGCACAACATTGAGAGACAGAAGAGCACAATACACTCTCTCTCTTTCTGCCTGCCAGAATAAAATAAAATAAAATAAAATATATTAAGAGGTAGTTTATCGATACGGTTTTATCGAATGTAGGGAAGTACAAATCCGGAATGGAATCCGGCCTTGGGCTGGGCCAAGTAACTGGGTCAGGTCTAGGTAACCCGGTGCTAACTAGGCAGGTCATGGCCAGGACAAAAAAGTGTTAGAAGAAGAAGAAGAAAATATATAAAAAATCTCAAAAAATATGAAAAATATTTTTAGAACAAAATTAAACAAAGCCACATCTAAATGAAGTTAAAAAATTAGTGAAAAATGAATTTTATTTGAAGGGTATTTTCTTGCCAACTATGACTAGAATTACCCGACTTATTGATATTCTAAATTTCTCTTTCTTTTCCATCGGAAACTACCTATTCGAGTGTCTAGGTTTCTTAAAATGTGATATTTAGGGAATCAAGAATATCTAAACAATATTCTAGGATGGATGCATTATAGTTTTGACATGACTATGGTTAAGTTTGTCTTATAGTGTATCAGGATAGTGTGCTTCCGCTCGAATGGCTACGCTTAAGGCTTTTCCTATGCATTTGGGAGGTATTTCTATGCCTCAGATCTAGAAATTCAGAGTAAATGTCATCTCCAAACTAGGTGCTTACAATTTTGAGTAGGGCAAACATATCAAATACTTTCTATTTTAAAATTTTAAATTGTTTGAGAAAACCAAATAAATAATTAAAAGCTTTACCTTTATAGCCTCTTTGGCCTTGTTCAGTCTCCTCTAATGTTCCAATAGTCCACAGCATTGATTTTTCCGAGCCTTCTTTCCATCCTCTTCTTCATAATAATTTCTATCAAACCCTCTTTCTGTCTTTCTACCCCACTTGTCTACTTAAAGCCTATCAAAGTCACTAGAAAGGCATGAGAATAATGAGCTAGGTTAAAATAATGCGCCTTTCTCATTGAAAGTCATCCAAAATGTATTAGGATTCTTAAATCCTCTTATATGCATAAACATGAATATTGAGAGTTGGATTCTGGTGGGATCGTTTACTTAACCTGCTAAAAATAAAATAGATGAGTGTAAACTATATTTCAAAAAATAAAATATAATGGGTTATATCATAGATTTTGAGACATATGACAAATTAAATCAACGATATCCATGAGTTACATCATAGATTTTGAGACAAATTAAATCAACTATATAATGGGCATACGACAAATTAAACCAACTATATCAACGAGTTACATCATAGATTTTGAGACACCGAGTTACCTTTTTAACTGTTGAAAAACCTCAGTCGAGCAAGCCTTTTAAACCAAATCTCTCATCTGACGTTACCAACTAATATCACATATCTAATTCACAACTAAACTATTATCCGGGGGAAGAGAACCAAAAGTGCAACCAAGAGTTTCTCCAACTAAATGGGAAACCATTCAAAATCTACATGAGAACGAGTTCTGTACAAGAAACCAATCTCTCAATCTGCAAGAGACACCATCGAATTGTTTCTCTCTATACAAATTCACTTCTCTTAAATTAACTATACAAATTCACTTCTCTTAAATTAACTAGTTGCCTATTCTCTCTACAAAGAGGAGTCACCTGTCCTTACCTCTCTCTAAAAAAAGGCACCTTTCCCTTATGGTGACCATAGGTACACAAATTGTTTGTCTCTCTTCCCTATATAAGGTCATATAGGTATCTATAGGTATCACATATATCTTAAACTTAAAATATGACTAAGAATTTTAATTTAGTTGAACTTCCTTATCAATATTAATATCAAACCCATAGAACATTAGATTCCTTTATGGGGGTGATGTTTGGGAAATCAGCATATCCAACAGAATGCTTTGTATTTCCTTAATTAAAATTCCAGCATTGGTTTATCTTTTTCGTTATACTTAGAAAAAGATTTGATACATCTTTCATTATTTTTTTATAATTATTTTTTAACAAAGTTGCTTAACTTTTATTGAAATATTACAAAACAGATGTGGGATTATTTTGATGCTTACTTGTTGCATTAATTTTCTAGCGTTCAGAGAGAGACATGAATAACGAGCATTCTTATTTAGCTCATGTAAATGTGTGTACAGATCAGCGTTTAAAAACTCAGATTCGTGGGGCAGGTAGATTCATATTGGACGGCTGGATCAACGATCTGGATTGGGTCTAAATATTCCAAATTGATGATCTAAAAAATATTAAAAATAAATATAATAAAACAAATAATTAAGAAAGAGGTTTATAGGATAGGGATCGAGGGGACTTAATAAAATATTAGATAAAGTTTAAAAGTTATATATATATATGGAAAAGTTTATATAGAGCCGAGGCTCTAAACAATCTCAAATTGATCATTCAACATCAGGATGCATGGACATGATGAGGAAACAAATATATTTCAAGTTTTGAAAATAGTGTATTTTGTAACGCATTTTTGGATCGTCAATTTTCAGGATTTCCAGGATTTTCAAGTTTTCATAGATCTCTTGATCTACACTATTTCTTAAGCTTTAAACTCTATAAATAAAGGTGAAAATATATTTTAAGGCTATCAAAAGATTTTCAATATTGAAACCACATTTCTGGACACTATTTGAAGGTAGTATCTAATTTTGATCGTTTAGGGCCTAGGCTCTATACAAACCACATCCATATATATTATATAAAAGAGAGTTTAGGGGGAAACAAGACCGAAACCCATACCATCCTAAAATCAGTTTTGTCCTTGACCGATTGCAATTCGGATTAAAAATCGTTGGGTTTTAAAGTCCTAGTATGGAATATGGATATTCACTCCATATGCTTCTATCCACTCCGGTTACTCTTTGCACAGTTTTCCTACACTAACCCGGTCATACCTATTGTAAGCCAACTTTGCCTTTGAACTTTTCTATTACACTACCAAATTTTGGGCTTTCAGCCCTCTTTTCAAAAACTACCCTTAGATAAGTTTTTATCAGGGAGCATGTACTCATCAGTGCATTAGACTTTTCACTGTAAGGACCATCCATCGAATAAATTTTTTTTTGATGTTGGAAACCTGTCAAATCGATCATCTCGACTCGAGATATATAGTTACGGAAAAAAAAAGAACCCATCAAGACCTAAAAATACGGTATACTGTGTCTAGGCTATTCGTTTTCAAGATTTTTAAATATTTATAGATCTGCTTTATCTACACTATTTTTGTAGCTTTAAGCTTTATAATTAGCAAAAAAAATAGATTTTTAAACCATTATAAATGGCTTCCTGCCCCTAAATTGCATCTTTAATGGAATTTGGTGATGTACATTCCTTTGATTGTTTAAAGTTGGCAACGCCCCCTTACCTTATACTTTTAGCTTAACATATCTTTTTCACATTCCAAAGTTTATTACACAAAGCCATGCATACAGTGCCTGACCAAGGTGTTTTTCCCTGTGACCTTGTGGGATGTCGCCATGAGAGAGAAAATATTTTTGCCAAGCTTAGTAATAAATCATTGACATGTTGATTTAACCGTTCAAAGTGATTGTGGCCACTTCATATTTCAATCCTATGCTATGAGCCCCTTATATGTCAAATACAAAAACTTTTCCCAAGCTTCACAATAAATCTTTAACATGCTGATTTAAATCTATTGGTTTGAGCTTCAGGGTAATTGCGACCTCTTTATATTTCAATTCTATATTATAAGCCCCTTATACGTCAAATGAACCTTGTACTATTCATATAATTTTTAAGATCTATTTAAGGGCTTGTTTGTATGGACCATAAATACTTTTTTTGCCTTGCTTTTGGCCATTGGGTAAACATTTCTACTGACATGTTTATACATTCCATTTGGAGCCCCAATTGTGCAGAAGATACCACCAAACAGCACCTGAATTGAAAAAGCTGGAGGAGAAAAAAAGTTTAAAGCTTTTGTTTTTTTTTTGTTAGAAAAAGTGTTTTGTGAGTCAGCGGACTCACTAGGCATGCACAGTCACAAACGTCCATCTTTCAGATGAACATCCACAACTAAATATTCCTATCCAATGGATAGGAAAATATTTTAATAAAAATATTTTAAAATCTTATTTTATCACATTTTATTTTTTATATTCATGATCATCATAGTGTAGATCCAAGATCGACACAAATAATGGGTGTTCAAATGAGCCCGCATGAAAATAATATGAGTTGGGAGACTCATAAAAACCGGGTCCTTTTTTATAAAATAGAATAGCACCAATAAGGGCAATTCCAGGGCAGTACAACAAATAGGCCAAGCAATGTATATATGTAAAGATAAAAAGGAAAGATAGGTGGATTGGATGTGTACAAAGCTTATTTAATGACACACAAGTGTGTATTGTCTACTCATATATAATAAGATATTCTTACTAAAGGTGTGGTTTGCATACAGTTGCAACCTTAAACAATCAAAGCATGGAACACATCCAAACATTGTGTTGAGATGCAATTCTGGGTCAAAAGTTTCCTATGATGGTGCGAGAATATATTTTTCATCTCTACTCTTTCAAGGCTTTGTAGTTGTCTTTCCAAGCAGGAACCTGATTTGCAAGGATATATTGTTAGAGTTTTATTAAGGTTGAAAATTTTGACATCCAACTTAGACTTGCCCGAATTACTCCGATTCGGCAGGGTGCTGAGTTCATGACCAAAACCATAGCAATTGGCTTCCAAAATTTGTTGCTTATCTTTTTAGGATGGCTCTCTACCAGAGTCAACCGTTTTAAGTTGCCTAGCCAGGGCTCATACCCTTAACCAGTCCTGTCATGGGTTCTTGTTTTATAACTAATGTTAACCACATTGCCTTAGCCAAGGCAAGTTCTTCAGGAAGTTGGAGTAACTCTCTCGAGTCATGTGCAGTGTAGATCTAGTACAATATTTGTTAGGAGGTGTGAGAGTTCAAGTGAAAGGTTAAAACAAAAGCAAGTGGTAGACATGTGGTTGGAAATAGTGAGACAAGATAAGGGGACTTATGTCCCCACTGAGGGTATGACCTTTGATAAAGTAGAATGACGGACTAGAATTTGTGTAGCGACCCCAAATAGTTTGAAAAAAAGCTATGAGGATGATCATGATGATGATATAAAAATAAAAAGTAAAATAAAAGTAGTAAAAGTGAAATAAAAACAAAATCAGCTTTAAAACTTCCATATATGCTTAAAAAATATAGAAAATAGATATAAAGTATTGATTTATTGTTGGCACATTTTAAAAAAATAAAAAGAAAAAAAATATAAAAATAGAGATTATGGCAAAATAGACACACCAATCTTTGCCGAATAGATCTGAATTATATGTAAAACAAATTACACAACATTCCCCTATTTTTCACTTTTCGTAACATCTTTTAAATTTTTTATGTACCCCAAGTTGTACATACAACTCACCCCAAGTTGTACATACAACTCAATATTACTAGGCCTCATCGATATGGCAAAGGCCGAGTAACTCGGCTATGTCTGAGTCCCATGACACTGGTTATAACTTTCGTTTAAGGCAATATTAAGGAAGCTCAGTTTTGCGCCAATATAAAGACCCAAAATGCAAGATTAAACAAGCTCAATTTTGCCCCAATATCAAGACCCAAAATGCATAAAGATGCATCCACAATTCATTCTTGCGTCAGGCTTTTTAATAATGTTGATCCAGATTGGAATCGTCTGATCTGAATGAGAAATCAGTACGACTGTGCATGTTCCCTTAATATAACGGAACCGGGCATAGTTCTATGAGTGAACCGAATGATATGGAACCGGCCAGTCTTAATAGTGAAACTGGTGATCTGATTTTGTCATAAAACCAACAAGTTCTATAAGTGAACCGGACGATCCAGTGGTTCACATGTTTTTATATTTTTATTTGTAATTTTAAAAACTTTTAATTAAAAAAAAAGGGGGTAGTCCACCCATATTTCATATTTTTCTGGCCCTACCCCCTGTGATTGAAATCATTAGAATGTGATTGCAAATTTATATTCCAAAATCTATATTTCTCTCCATACTAATAATTATATCTTTGATCTATTTAGTTGGCAATATATATTTTTTCTCGCTAAATCTCATGCAGTGGGCATTTTAGAGAGACATTTGAAGATGAAAGTAAAGAAGGATTTGGTTAAAATGCCTAGTAACGACATATTTTTTTTTCTTTTGCGGTTGTTTACTTAGGGTCATGTGGATACTTAAAATCTATTATAAGGAAATCAATTACAAAAAAATCTAACATTTTCAGTATTTGGGTACACCAAAGAGTAAGGAAATGAAAAAAGAGTACATGTCATTTCTCCAAATATCGTCAAAACTATTACGCAGCTAAAAAATCTATTACGGACCGGTAATTGTTTACGTGCAATTTCCCCAAATCCTTTCGCTGCTAACTCTATCTCTTCCAAACTCCCTTCCTCTTCGAGACTCCCTTCTTTGTACTCTCTCTACAAACAAGCCTTGGGTAACTTCTACGAACAAATTTGCTACCTCTCTTTCGGATCAACAAACTTGAAGCAACCTCTAACAAAACTGCTGCCTTTCTCTCTCTCTTGGAGCAACCTCTAGCAAAACTGCTGCCTTTCTCTCTCTCTTGGAGCACCCTCTAGCAAAATTGCTACATTTCTCTCTCTCTTGGAGCAACCTCTCTCACCGTATTCGAAGTCAGTATTTGTCTCTCTTAACATGTCTAAGTATGAGCAATTTCTCTCTTTGTTAAAAAATTAGGGTTTTATCTATTTTTTTATAACATAAATTTGCCCCTAAAAAATTTTGGGCTTTTATTTTTTCTGAGCTCTATAAAAGTAGGGTTTGGTGGGTAAAAGATTCTTGCAACAGTAAACATTTTATGGGCCCAAGGGGTTAATTTGAGCATATAAGATTAAGTTGATTTGGTTCGTTCTTTATTACTCTAGTTTCCATAAAATCAGTAAAATTATATGTTGATTTGGCTTAGTTTACATAAAATCAGTAATTATGAGAGGTTTCAGAAATCTTGATCATGGGGTTATAGTCAAAGTCAATTGCTGGTAAAATGTTTGTAATGCATTTTCCATATTTCTTCCAGACATAGCCAAACAGTAGTAAATTTGAGCATATAAGATTAGGTTGATTTGGTTCGTTCTTTGTTACTCTAATTTCCATAAAATCAGTAAACTTATGTGTTGATTTGGCTCGTTCTTGTTATTTTAGTTTACATAAAATCAGTAATTATGAGAGGTTTCAGAAATCTTGATCATGAGGTTATAGTCAAAGTCAATTGCTAGTAAACTGTTGGTAATGCATTTCCCATATTTCGTCCAGACATAGCCAAACAGTAGTAATGTATTTTTCAGATTGCTTCTAAATACTACCCAAACAGTAACAATCCATTTGCAGGTAATGTATTATACATTAATGTATTACGGCAGTAATATATTTCACAGATAAAATGGGACAAAAATTATCCATTACCCCTTTAAAAGCAACTCACACCCCTTTAAAAGGACCTCACACGGAGTGGGAGAGCCAAAGTCAAGAATAAAGTATTGAGAGGTCCATCTTCTTTCGAAAAACATCTTAGGAGGTTATTTTCATAAAAAGCTCTAAACATATTCCTAGGGGCGATCACACAAGGGAAAGGTTTCTATATATCTTCTACAACATAAAAGATATATACTTCCTCTTATCTAGTTGTCTAATTTAGATTAAGTAAGCCAGTGACATTTTGATCTAGAGTCGACGCTTCATAGTATTTTATTTTTAGTTTTTTTTTTTATATATAAATGATATGAATATGAAATTTGGTGTGTGCCATCTTCTCAATGCGGCACGCCTAAAAAAATATTAAAAATAATTTTTCGATAAAATATAATAACCAAAATACCCCTTGAATCTTTCAGGGGTATTTTGGTCATTTTATTTTATTGAAAATATTGTTTTTTATATTTTCTACAAGTATTTAAGAGAAGTAGACGCCCAAATTTTAGTGTCAAAATATTTTATAAAAAACATTAAAAATAAAATAATGTATTGTGATTGGGGCCATCTCAACCGTCCGTTCAGAATGGACAGTTGGACAGGGGAAGTATAAAATTTTTAAACAGTGGGGAACCATAAAAAGCTTGCCTGTCATACAAACAGGGTCCAACATCGTATGTTTATAAAATTAATAGGGAAATCAGTGGAGTGGTTGTATAGAACAATAGAAATGCGATTAAGACGCATAATGCACTTTTTGCTTTTATAATAATACTTCATATATCAGACATTCCATAACTTTTCTTATTTTATAATGATCCATATTTTTAACTCGATTTTTTCTTCTGAATTTTTTGAATAAAATCGATTTGTTACATTCTATAACTTATCTTATTTTATAATGATCCATATTTTTAACTCGATTTTTTCTTCCGATTTTTTAAAATAAAATCAATTTGTTGCCGATGTTTTGGTTTGACGATATAGTACTATTCCCTGACTTACTAACCATTTTCTAGTGTGTTTGTTTCTGATCCTCCTAAAAGCATTTGTTTAGCCCTATACCATTAGGTTTAATACAATGCCAATCAACAAATACTACTAAATGTATTAAGATGCAGTATATAAGTCATCTAAAAGACCACACATTCGATATCTTAGGTCAATAATCCAAAAAAATGGAGAAATTGAAGAATATATCGCATACATAATTGAAGCTGAGTGGGCAAAGTGGAGATGTACAACTAGAATTTTATGTGATCACCACATACCAAGGAAGTTGAAGGGCAAGTTATATAGGACAACTAAAAGACCAGTTTTGCTTTATACAACAGAATGTTGGGTGGCCAAAAAATAATATACCCGTAGAATAGGTGTCGCGGAGATGAGAATGTTGAGATGGATGAGTGACAAGACAAGAATGGATAGAATTCGAAATAAATCCATTTAGGAAAATTTAAGTTTAGCAACCAATAGGCAATAAGAGAAACGAAAGTAGACTTAGGTGGGTTGGCTATGTATGGTGCTGACTAAGTACAACACCTGTTAAGAGGTGCAAGCTAGTTCAAATAGAAGGATTGAAAAGGACAAAGAGTAAGCTCAAAAAGACATGGTTGAAAGTAGTCCGAAAATATATGGGGACTTATGGTCTCCCTGAGAATGCATTTACTAGAGCAGAATGACGAACCCAAATTCATGTAGCCAACGCCAATTAATTGGAAATAGATATGATAGTGATGATATAATCCATTCATCTAAATTTTTCCTTTGTTCTTCACCAATAATGGCAATATTTTAAGAGTTATCATGAGAAATTTAATTTGGGAAGATATACCACTACCACAGGTTTTCCAGTGTTGGAAAACTCGTCCAACTGAGACTCACCTGAATTATTCCATATCAGCCAATTAGGAGCCTAGAACTAATTTTTTTAGGACTTGGTCGGGTCTCTAATAGACTTAGCCGAATGGAGTTGCCTGACTTGGGCTAGGAACCCAAATGGATCCTGACACAAGTATTTGTTCTATATCACTGATTTAAGGGCAAGTTATTTATTCTATATCACGATTTAAGGGCAAGAATAAGCAAGATCCGGTTTGCCCAAAACTCCCAATTGCGGTTTTATCTATGCTTTCCCATCTGTATCCATTCAATAATACATAAACTAGTGTTTTAAAAAAACAAATTGGTGGAACCCGACAATCCCAGTCCGGATCAGCAATCTAGTCCGATCTGGCAAATTCCTTTTGAACAAAAAGAAAACAAGAAAAATGCTTTATATTGTAAAATATGTACAATCCAATCATATGTTTAGCACAAATGGCTTAATTGGGAACAACTTTGACATTTCTTCCCATATCATTTGCTTTTATTTCAGAACACCAATCAAAAGACATTATATAGTTACAAAAGAATAAAATGTTAAATAGTTCATCTCTTATGGGTGTTTTGTTAAATTTCCTTATATTTTATATAAAAAAATCACTGATTCCGACAAGGAATCAAATCAGCGAAGGACAATTCCGATCCAGGTTGGCAATTTCCAATTTGAATCAGTGAAAGCACTACATAAAATAAAATCAATATGACACGTTCAATGCAGAAGCTGTACACACCAAACAAATTTATATCTAGACTTGGAGAAAACCAGTAATACATAAAGAGAACTCAAAAGTAGAAGCATCAGAGACCTGACAAAGAACTTCATATACATCAGAAATCGCCCCAAAACACCAAAAATTTTGAATAACAAGCTCATAAGACATGAAAAACCAACATAAACAGTAAAAGTGGTAGCTATAGCATAACGAATTCCATGCAAGTATCGTAAAATATCTCAATTTTGGATACAGAAAACTAAAAAATGAAGCTATCAAACTCATTGAGACCACCAAAATTTTTGGAAAACAAGTGAATAAACTAAGAAATGTTAGCAAGACACAGTACGAGTGTCAATGTCTAACATGAATATGCATTAACAACAAACTTTGCCCTTCAAACATGACACCATCTGGGACGATTGAGAGGTGGGATCTCAAGTAATGACAAAAGCGCTTAGATTTAAATTTTATAAAAAATATTTAAGTTTCTAAAAGGGTGAGGTTTGTATGAGGTTCCCACCTTACACACAGGTAAAGCGCACCCCTAAATTTTGCTGAAAAATATAGTTCCAATATCGAAAACTTTACGATGGCTTGAAAGTCCATGTTCAAGCTTAATTATGAAATTTAAAATTTAAAATTCAAAATAGTGTATATCAAACAGATCATTAAAGCTTGAAAATCTTGAAAATAAACAGTCACTCGTTAAATTTTTAAGACTCAAAATTCTTTTTTCTCCCCTCATATCCATACATCTCAAAATCGATATGATCAATTGAAAAATTTTCCAACTTCATAACATTCTTTTCTACTAGATTTTTGAGGTGCACCTTACTTTTATGATATAAAATTGTACATGCCCAAGCCTTGGACACGTGCGCCTAAGTCACATCGAAGCAATGCAATCTCCAAGTGAGCAGAATTTCAATGGTTCTTGAAGTTCATCCTAGCTCACATTCCCATTAAATGAAACAAAGCGTAAATTGTAGAGAGAGAAAAACAAAGTACTCAAAAAGCAGCAAAACAACTAAGAAACCAGCTTCATTATTACAGCCATCGCCCCAAACCTCTACTAGTTCAAAAATTACAGGCCCATAAATTTTCATAGGTTGATGAGCGTTGGTACACGATGAGAACAATGCAAAAAGGCCAGGATATTATGGAAAAAAAGAGATGACTAAGTTCATAGAGAGAGAGAGAGAGAGAGAGAGAGAGAGAGAGAGAGAGAAGCAAACCACTACATCAGGTAGGTTGAGCATTCTTAGAAATGAGCTCGAAAGACAATCCATTCTCTTGGAGATGCTTTTGCAGATCGGTAGGGCCAAAAACAATTCCCGGTGTGTAAACGCCACCGCGGGGCAAATTCCCTCTTTCTTTGAGCAAAACAAGAGCACACTGAACAAGAATTATTGGTGTCGTAATATAACCAATCTCCGGCCCCGAGACTCGAGTTATCACTTCCTTATCCATCTTCCCTCTTTTTAGTTGGCTTTCATCACTATAACCACGTCCCACAAACCACATTTTGAAGGAAGCACTTCTCACTTCTTCCTCTGTAGGTCCCGACTTCCTAAACCACCCGAGAGTGAATATTTCAGGGTATTTCGAAAGGAGACTACGGCCAAAAGCGCATCTTGTTAAAATACCCATAATGATGCCAACCACTATAAGACGTATAATACCCAATGGAGATTTGTACCCAATTTTTACACCGAAATGAGCAGGCTTTATTTGGGACCAGAACTTCTCTCTCTTTGAAATGTGATCTGGGGTCTCATTAACTCCTGAAAGCCCATTTGGGTTCTCAGTCAAAGATGTAAGTGTTCTTCGAACAACTATGGCATCGGCAGAAGGTAACTTAACAGCCCAAAGTCCAACTGATTTCTGGTGTTGTATAAGCTCTCCCTTACTGGTAGGGGGGCCTGGAATCTATGGTATGAAAAGACCAAAAGAAAGTCCCTCAGTCAAAATTTAATGAAAGCAAGAGGCTAAATCAGTTGATCTTCCTCAAACCACATGAGAAATACAAATGCAATCGATTAAAAAAAATAGAGAGAGGATAGGTCAGCTTGTTTTGGTTTTATGGGACCTACTTCAAGGGTTCAAACCCTTGAAATCCCTTACCAAAACCGCAATGTTTCCCACTCAACCAAAGGTTCAGGGAAATATCACTATTCAATCTTTCTTCCACTTTCTTTCATTAGCGAGCATGTCTGGGGAGATTATAGCAACCCAGAGAAGCTGTAACCAAAACCAGGCATCTCGAGTGAACAGGATTCAAAGCAATTGGAGCAACAACTATATGTGTGTATGCGCGTGTTGAGAGCAATGAGGAGGAGATATGTTAGATTACACCACTCTAATGGTCACTGAAAACTTCCCAGTCCGAACTGTTTACCTAGAAATACAATTATGAAAACAAAATTTATATTCATACACATTTTGATATGTAAGGGTTTTTCAAGGAAATTTTTTTGATGAAATTAAGAGTATATTTGTAAATGTCTAAAGTTCAAACATGATTTTAAAAGTCTTTTTAAATCTGAAGTTGATTTCCAGAAAGATGTTTGGGTGCTTTTGACAAATAGAATCAAAACAAAGTTCATATTGTCTGTTCATGGCTACATAGTCTTAGGGCATCGCCAAATCTAGAAATACATTCAAATGAGTTTAGGTTTATGTGAAAGCTTGGTGGAATGGATGAGCGCTACCTTACGAGATACCTCTTCAAAACTCATAAAATTTGGATAACAATTGATGGTATCCTCAAATTCATCACGGTTCCGAATGACCTCAGAATGCCTAGCCATGGTCAATCTCAGATATTCTACTCGGTCTGAAACTTGGTAAAGCAGTTATATTAATGCTTCAAGGCCCAACTGTCCAACTTTCAAAAGATTTAACATCGTTTGAGGGTGTTTTCAAATTCACCACATCTACACACTATCATGGTCAATTTAGGGAACCTACTCAAATCAACTCAATTATGATCTGAAACTTGATCTGATGCCTTTCTATGGTCCCGATAACCTACTGCAAAAGTTTCAAAAGATTTGGAGATTGTAAAGTAAAAAATATTGGACTACAAAATTCTAAGTTCACAATTAGAGTGGTGTAGCACACGCATATATTTTGATGAAAATGTGACAACTATGTATATACACAAATAGTATTTGCACATGAATTTGAACCAAAATAAATGAGCATCGACCCCTCGGCAAGTTGCATTGACATATAGCAGGACATTAGCACTAGATTTACAGGACTAACACCATTCCTCAACGAGAACTCTGCAATATTATGTTAAGGCGAAGACAAATCTTGACATGGAGATGTAAAAATATAAAAGAATATACCATTAAAGGAAAATTATATTTACAAACAAAAACATGCGCAAAGAATATATATTTAGGACTTGTGCATAACCATATATGTTCATATTTGTGTGTATGTTACATTTAGGACTTTTATATTTAGGACTTGTGCATACTGCATCCATATATTGATATTTGTGTGTGTCAACATGCTTAGAATCACAACTACAACATGCACACATTTACGAATACAAAAGGATATATACACACACAAAAAGAAATACATCACCAATACACACATATGCACACAAACACGTGCACATGAATTTTTGGTCACAGAAGTATACTCACCAGTCTTGTTTGAGAAGCTCTAGCAAGTCATCTCAAGAGTTGGTGCAAGCAGGGTTAGCATGAGTACTTCTTAGACACAGCTCTGGTACTGCTCCTGACCACTTATGGTGATCACCAGGACATTCTTGACTTGAAGCAAGTTATTCATAATAAGTTTTAAGATAATGGATTAGACGATATGACCTAATTTTTAAAGCAAGTTCCTCACAATCAGTCATGAAGTAGGCCACATGATCTAATTTATTTGGTTTGGAAGTAATGAAACTAAAATATATTTACTCCACAAACAAAATATGGGCAGTAATAATTGCTTTGACATCAAAGGATGATGTATACTCCCTTGGACACAATTGAAATGCTCCAGATATGACGAAGTACCACTATCCCATGCATAAGTAGAGGTCAATTAGCAGTTTGTTATATCTTGCGGTCTTATACTATAAATCATCCAGACATTGCCCATTTCGTTAATATTGTCAATTCATTTGTTTCTGATCCCCTGTGACTTCTCTAGAGTGACATAGACTGCATTTTTACCATCTTTTTCTCTATCTATGGGCAATCTTATGTTGAGCACTTTCCTTTCGTACTTCAGTTCCCCTGAATCTCATTTCTCATTACTTTTGGCTCAGATGGATTTGTAGTATTGCCATATACCATATGCTAGGGTTCTGTATTTTCTAAGGCAAAACTTAAACAGCTAGAAATGTAACTAGGATATTGTGGTGAACTCCAGTATGAACACAGAAACAGGGTGACATCATACACATGTACCAAGATAATTTCCTAACAAAGAGTACCACAGGAATTAGGCGTTTAAGTACCTAATTTCCATGGGAAACTATGTTAGTGACATGAAAGTACCTTCTCCCTTACCTTTATATACTAATAAGTTTGATCTATATGCATTGGTTCGAACCCCATGTTCCATAAAGGACAAAATGTTGAAGCTGACTGCACCTTAGTTGGGAGAACATTCTTTGATATGTTACCTAGACATGGACATCTGTCCACATCTAATGTATGTGTAAGTATCTAGTGGTTGGGCCTAAAAAGCCACTAAGGCAAGACACATCCATGATATTGCTATTTTATAATAAAATAATAGACTTCTAATGTGCATATAATAAACAATTCATATTTATTACACTTGGATGCAGTTGGCAAAGAGGTAAATCACACGAAATTGGTGTAGGACATATTGGGTTAAAACCTCTCCCTTCTGTTCTATACATTTTTCTAATATCCTGTGTCTGGAAGTGTCTCGATAAACATCTTCTGTATGATCACATTTCTTTACCGCATAGCAGCGCAAAGTCGCAGTTTTACAGGTGTGTTCATTAAAGCAATCACTAATCCTCAGCACCAGAGTCTAGTTGGAAACCATAGTTGTTGGGAATTGGGATCAGGAGTGGGAATGGTACCAGGAGTGGGATCGCAAGTGGGGGATCATGAAATGTTAGAAGATCCCTATGGTTGGGAACACCATCTGTACACGCACATGTTAGGGATCCAGATTCTAACCTTTTGGTGATCTTGATCCCGACCTTTCCAGATCTTGATCCCGACCTTTCCAGATCTTGATCCCAACTTTTTGGGGATCTTGCTACCAACCTTGATAATCGATGATTATATATACTCTTAAAAGTAGGGATCTCATTATTTATAGCAAGTAAACAATATTAACTAAATTAAAAGTATAGTGGTGCCACTAGCTGGCTATAAACAAAGAAAACCATTTGTTTGGTTGTTGTCTTGGTCGTTAAGGCTGGGATCACGATCCCTAACAGCAAGAATTGAGATCCCTAACAGTGGAGATCGAGATCCCAAAATTTAAAAATCGAGATCCCTGAGAGATCCGTTTTGGGATATGCTGGTTGATATACTAACATAGGGTCAAAACTATTATTTTGTGATATACGCTCTCGTTCTTTATAGGTGAAATTCCAAACAACCAAGGCATGGTAGAGCCTATTGATTTCTCTATGTTACTTTAGTTGCACTCTTTGGTAATCAGATCTTAGTTTGGCTTTGAGAAATGAGTTGGTATGAAGGAGATAGCATTGTTTCCATCTTTGAGTCTCATTGCTTTCACAAATTGATAAAGACAACACTTTCTTCAACTTTGAGTCCAATGGCATATTTCTTAGATCTCCTTCCATTCTAGTAATTCATCTCTCTATATAAAATAGGGTATTTTGGTCTAAACAGGTACACATGAATGTGTGGCTGTATATACACATATATACATGGGAAAATATAACTATAAGATTGTTTACCTTTGATACAAAAAGGTCACTGACACCCCTAGCCATCAGATGTGAAATCAAAATGGCTAGGGGAGTGCCATTGATTGCTAAAATCTTGAGAAAATTTCAGACTTCAGGCAAAGGGTGATTGTGACCTTTTCGTACTAAAGGGAACCACAATCTCATAGCGTACAACCCTTACATACATATTATTTACATATACACTCACACACATGAATGCATTTCTTTTTTCGACCTTGATACCAGTGAAAAGCCACTATTCCAAATCTTCATTCACCATATCTAACTTACCACTTCTAACAGTAAAATCAACCATGACCAAATGCCATAATATAATTGATTATTCAAAATCCAAGCTAAACTTTCAGCTAGATCTAAACAAGGTTTACATGTTAAAAATTCATGCAGTGTTAATATGTAGATATAAATGTTCCATAAAATGGTATACAATTTTCATCCTCCAAATTCAATTAAATTAAGCACACAATTTTCATGCAATAGAAAGTCCAGTATCACCATACCTTAATCACAGTTCCAAATATCCTGTTCTCTATATTCACACTCAGTAAATCAGAATCTATTAAAATTCAAAACATTTATCTCAAAAAAAAAAAGAAGGAAGAAAATCTATCAGACCAAAATCAACAAAGAAAAGCTCCATATGACAAAAACATGTATCCTAAACCTTCAAACTAAGTCAATATACCAACTCACACTTCAGAAAAACAAAAGAGAATTCAATCAGAAGACAAAAGTCCATGTCCAAATGCTGGTTCAACATAATACCAAAGCAATACACAGAGAGCAAGAGCACCCATCGTTCATATCTAAATGCAGATTCAACTTAATACCAACGTGAGAGAGAGCAAGTAGCCAAAATTCATGCTAAATGCTGGTTCAGTGTCAACTTAGTCGCAAAGTAATATAGAGAAAGAGAGCACCTGCGGTCTAGGACGCTTGGGTCTCGACCTCCTTAGCCTCTGCAACTCGTCAAAACTCGACAACCCCAAAATTGCAGACTCAAGAGTCCCCACATTACCCACAATTCTCTTATCAGATTCCAAAACCAAATAAGCATCGATACTGTTCAGTATCGATGGTGGTTCCCATTGCCTTGAATTAAACACAAACCCTAATTCAGCAGGAACTGAATCGAACCCACAAGCTGAAATCACAAGGGAATTACTCTGAACTGCTTTTTCATGGTATAAGGCCTCAATTTTTTCCATGAACTCTGGTTCTCCAGTGATATCAAGGTAATCTATACCAGCTCTGATGCATTCAGATACAACCGGTTCACCGTAGAGGCGAAAGGGGCCGACACAGTTGAGTAAGAGCCTGGTTTGCTTGCAGAGAGAGGAAAGAGAAAGTGGGTTCGAGACGTCGGCTTCAAAAATGGGGATTTCGGGTGGAGGAGAAGGGGATGAAGCCCATTTGAGAGCTGATAAGATCTTGGGTTTTGATCGACCCGCAAGGCCGAGCTTTAATGGAGGAGAAGAAGATGATGAAGGAGAAAAAGAAGAAGGTGAGCTGTTGATGAATTTGAGGGCTTCTCTAATAACGTATTTGCCTGTGAACCCTGAAGCTCCAAGGATCATTATGTCCACCTTTTCGGGTTCTTCTTCCTCCATTGCAGAATGTGTTAACAGGGCAGAATTACCGAGAGAAAGTGTGAAAAAATGGTGGAGCTAGATGGAAAGTAGAGAGAGAGAGGAAATAGCAACAGGGAAACTACTCGTGATGAAACTAATCACAAGAATGAAAATAACGAGAGAGATGTAAAATGGAGAGAGAAATTTACAGGATAGAGAGAGGTGTAAAATGGAGAGATGTGCAGAACATTGTGAGCAAGCAGGGGAGTATCAATATGGGAAAAGTTTGTATAGAACCGAGGCTCTAAACAATCAAATCAGAACCGACCTTAAAAATTTCCTTTTAAGGACTATTTTGATGCCTAAATATCTTCAAATTGATCATCTCGACATTAAGATGCATGAACATGAGAAAAAAATAGATTTAAAGTTATGAAAATAGTGCATCTTATAATATATTTTTGGACCATCAATTTTTAAGATTTTTAAGTTTTCATACGTTCGATCTACTCTATTTTCTTAAACTTTAAATTGTATAATTAAAAATAAAAATATATTTTAAAGCTATCATAATTATTTCTAATATTGAAACTATATTTCTTTATACTATTTGAAAGCAGACTCTAATTTGATTATTTAGAGCCTCGGCTCTATACAAACCGAATATCAATAAATCCGCTCACCGTAAATTTAGAAATAAATTGGTTTCATTTTAAAAAGTCTCATGAAAAAATTGAATCATAAATACGGATCCACAAAAATACTGTTTAATAATATCCTAATATATCAGATTAGGGTAAAAAAATCAGATTGAATAAAATGAATAAGTTCAAAAATTTTGAAATTTTAAAATTCTAAAAAGAAGAACTCAAATCACATCCATCTTTTTTACAAAAGGAAAAAATTGAAAGTTACTAAGTATCATGGAAATTATTCCTTGGAGCAATAAAAAAGTTATTTTGGGTCCTTGACATCGTGTTGTCCGAACAAGTTGACTATTATATATCACAACATGTATCTATCTAATGGCCCTCAATTGATTGACATAAATGATGATATAGAAGTATTTTATATGTTGGGATGAGAGTCTTGGAATATTGTTATATACATTGCATCTGTAATAGAGCTGAAGCAAAAATCAATGGAATTTTGAACTATAGAACCTGATGGTGATGGCCCATCTACAAAGAATAGGTACAAAAATAATTCACACTTTCATCTCTAATTTGCTTTTAATTGAATTGTCCATGTTCACAAATGTTTATGATTTGTTCAGTTCAACTTATTGTACTATGTCTTTTATTAATAGTCAGTCTAATGCACCTTTACTTGACTGCATAGAGCGCAACTAAGTGGTGCCCATCCAAATAAAGAACGAGCCCGAGCTCATACTAGAGCATGATATGGAGAATATCGAACTAATTGGGAGCCCACGAAGAGGACTTGGTAAAGAGGTTGTTTTGAAAATTGGTCAGTATTTCGAAAATGTTAATAAATGCTAGTATCATCTGGTTGATTTTGTTGTCTACAATAATTTATTTTTAAAATTTGTCAAAAGCGAAGAGGGATGAGTTTGGGCAAGTTGCAAAGCATATGAATGTATCTGGCAAGTGCATTGTTGAAGGTGTTAGTTACAAAAAATATCACGAAAAGTAACTTAACACCTTTGTAATTTAAAAGGTTGTGAATTGTGGATTATCCCGATCTATACACACAAATCTAATTTTATCTTTGTAGTTAGGAAGAGAAGGATGCACTCTCTGAAGTTGGGCTTCTAGAAACAACATTGCACAAAAACCTAGGGAATAAATGCACATTGTGCTACCCCATAAGTGTAGTTTTTGGGGTATTTTATATGTTCTTTTATGGGAATAACTTCTATAAGCGTACAGGTTGGGATTATAACACCAGTATGAGCCGAGCTCCATAACACATACTATAAATATTTTCTTTGTATTAAAGTTTTGAATTCCATATTTAAAAATAAAATATTTTGAACAATATTTTTTAGTTCTCGAAAGCTCTGATCCAAGTCAACAAAATGAATAACGTGGCATTGGCCAAAAACCATAGACTTGTATTATTTTCCATTTGCATAGTTACTTCTTTATTTTGATGACATAAATGATTTTTTTTTTGACAACAAAAAATTTCTTTGTTGGCCCTAGGATTCGAACTTATGACCAACAAATAAAATTTTTATTTGCATAAAAATTTAGGTAAAAAAAAATCCACTTTGAAATTCACATCAAAGTGGTAAACCTACTATTTACTGTGGATAAATTTTGAGCTATCATTGTGGTGCGTGGTAGTTGCATTGTCAAGATCAAGGCGTCAGCATGGGAATTCGAAACCTTGAAGCTTGTCCCATGAAATAAAGCAAGCATATATTATTACTGGAAAAAGAAAAATAAATCTAAGCGTCTTTTTTCTAAGTAGATGTGAATGGGGGTTTTAAAAATGGAAAAAGTTTATACATGTGTGATGTTCTAAATAATCAAATTATGACTCATTTCAAAAATTTCACCACAAGATAGTTGTTTTGATGTCCAAGTATTCTCAACTTGATCATCTCAATCTCAAGATGTATGGACATGAGGAAAAAAAAAAGGATTTCAAGTTTTGAAAATAGTGTATCTTGTAATACATTTTTTAACCGTCAATTTTCAAGATTTTTAAATTTTTATAGATCTGCTTGATCTACACTATTTTTGTAGCTTTAAATTTTATAATTAGACATGAAAATAAATTTTCAAGCCATCACAATGATTTCTGATACTGAAACAATATATTTCGGCCTGGGCCCTATAAAAACCACATCATTCATTCAATAAGGACCCCTTCTAACTCTGTTTTAGGATTACAAATCGGCCCAATGTTCATATAATTGCTTGGTTTTGTCAATAAATTATGCGATTTGGCTTGTCGAATCATCGATTCTGATTGGTGATTTTGCATGAAATATATTTTCTTCATTGTTTTTAACAAAACTTTTTTTTTTTTGTTTCTTTATAGTGATTCTTGTGTTAAAAATTGTTCATTTTATAGCGCTCTTTTGGATGCATACAACCATTTATTCAGCTGAAAACCAAAATCAAATAGCTTAAGCGTGGAAAGTTTGAGCGGTTTGTGACAATCCTAGCTCAAATCTACAGATTTTTTTTTTTAATCCACGATTTATTAGGAGATTTGTCTTTAAAAAGTCTTGTATGTTACTTTTAAATATTTTTTTGAATATTTTGAATTTTTGTGCTCAATTGTTTTTCTAGAAATACCCTTGGATTTGCGAGAAGTTAACTTTACTTTTGCCCATAATATGGTTGATTTAGTTGGGATTTTTGGTCTACATGGTGTTGGGCTACCGTTTTTCTTGGACACAGGTTCTTTTGAGTCCCTAGCCTCATATATAGAAATGCGGCCCAGCTTAATAATCTCTCTTTCAAATAAATTTTGACCTCGATTTTCAAGGAATATACAATCCCCACGATCATTAATGTGTAAAAATTAAAAGTAATAATAATAATAATAATAATAATACTTTTAATTTTTTGTTTTTCTTAGACACAGGTTCTTTTGAGTCCCTAGCCTCATATATAGAAATGCGGCCCAGCTTAATAATCTCTCTTTCAAATAAATTTTGACCTCGATTTTCAAGGAATATACAATCCCCACGACCATTAATGTGTAAAAATTAAAATAATAATAATAATAATAATACTTTTAATTTTTTGTTTTTCTTGGACACAGGTTCTTTTGAGTCCCTAGCCTCATATATAGAAATGCCGCCCAGCTTAATAATCTCTCTTTCAAATAAATTTTGACCTCGATTTTCAAGGAATATACAATCCCCACGATCATTAATGTGTAAAAATTAAAATAATAACAATAATAATAATACTTTTAATTTTTTGTTTTTTGAAAAACAAAAAATTAAATAAATTCGATTTTTTAAAAACCAAAATTATTCAAGACCGTTATTTTCTCAGTTTCTCTCTCAAATCTCTATGTACACGTTAAAAGAAGAAGAAAAAGCCACTTTTCTTTCTGTCTCTATTCTTTTATCACCATTGATTTTCACCAATTTTTTTTTGGATAGATTTGATATTGATCAATTACGTCAGGAAAGTAGCCATATAGTACAACAACGACAAAAAAAAAAAAAAAAATCCAAAACTCTTGATTTAGGTTTTGTCAGTCTTGTGTAGAGAGAAAACAGAGGGATTTGCGATGTAAGTAATAAGAATGTTAATGATCTTAGAACGATAAAAGAGAGAGAGAAGGTTTATGTAGTCAAAGATTGAATAAAAGTGTTGGGGTTTGTGAAGAGGGCCCCATAAGTATTTCAGAAGCAGCAGGATTTGTTGATGATACAGTAGTTCAGGTAATCTCTTGCTTGAATGACAGAGATGGGCAAGCATGGCAGAGAGGACCTCATTAGATATGCGAGCTCACAAGCTCGATTTAGTAACTACTTCCTCTGTAACTGATGTCCTAAGCTTCAAAAGCTTATGTCTCGTGGCTCTGATTCAGTGAATGGCATTATCAATATCCAAGCAAGAGAAATTAGAGATAAGCAGTGACTTTTGCTAACTTTTATCTGATGCTGCTCCCTCTGTGATGCCTACAAGGCACAAGGCCTTAGAAAGCCTACAAATTGGGCCTATTTTTGCCGAGAGCTCAAGAATTTTGGTTTTGGGTTTAGAAACAAAACTCAATTTCGGTTTTTGAAAAATCGAATTTATCTGATTTTCGGATTTTGAAAAACCAAAATTTTCTAATTTTTTATTTTTGAAAAATCCAATAATCTTATTTTTCAGTTTTTGAAAACCCTAATGTTTTAAAAAATTCAGTCTTTCAAAAATCGAAAAGGGTAGTTCTATCTTTTAAATAAAAAACGTTATAAAGTTGACAAAACGGGTATACCTATAATAACCGAAACTTCGAGGTAATTTTGTAATAACACTAAATAAAACGGATATATACATTATTTTTCCTTTAATTTATTTTCTACAAATCATCTGAATATAAAATTTGGTGCGTAAGAAAATATATTTTTAAAACATCATCATCATCATTATAGTTTTTTCCCAATTAATTGGGGTCGGCTATACGCATCTTGGTCTTCCATTTTGCTTTATTTAAGGTCATACCCGCCGTGAGGCCATAAGTCCCCATATCTCTTTGAACTACTTCCAACCATGTCCTTTTAGGCATACTTCTTGCCCTTTTCAATCCTTTTACTTGAACTAACTTGTACCTCCTAACATGTGCGATACTAAGTTGATGCCATACATGTCAAGCCCACTTAAGTCTATTATTATCTATCATATTATCGCCTATTGATACTACACTAAACTTTTTCGAATGGATTCATTTCGAATTCTATCATTTATTGTCTTGTCATTTATCCATCACAATATCTTCATCTTCACTACACTCATTTTATAGGTATATCATTTTTTGTCTGCCCAACATTTTATCTCATAAAGCAAAGTTGGTCTCAATGTTATCTTATAGAATATACCCATCAGCTTCATAAGTATATAGTGATCACATAAAATTCCAATTGCATATTATCACTTCGTCCACCCTGCTCTAATTCTATGTGCGACATCTTCCTCAGTCTCTCTATTTTCCTGGATTATCGACTTAAGGTATCGAAAGTGCAGCCTTTTTTCATACTTCCTCGTCGTCAATCTTAACTACTTCTTTGTTTCTACTCTTATTACAACTAAACTTGCATTCCATATACTCGTACTTAGTCTGACTAATTTTAAAATCGTTGAATTCTAGAGCATCCATCCAAAGTTCTAACTTTGTGTTGATGTCGTTTTGGATACTCAAAACTATGTCATCTATGAATAACATGCACCACGGTACCTCATCCTACAGGTGCTTAGTTAAGTCATCCATAACTAAGACAAAGACGTACGGGCTCAATGCTGACCCTTGATATAGACTTATTATCACTAAAAACTCATCTGCCTCTCAACTAGTTGTTCGCACACTAGTTAGTGCTCCATCTTACTTATCTGCCACCAAGTCCATATAGTATCTGAAGACTCATTTCATTTCTAATACCTTTCAAATCAAATCTCAAGGCACTATATCATAACTTTATCTAAATCAATAAATACCATGTGGAGGTCTTTTCTTTTTACCCTAAACTTCTCGATCTGTTGCCTAAGTAAGAAATGTATTTTTAAAACATATTTTGTAAAAATAAAATGACTAAAATACCTATGAAACTTTTAAAGGTTTTTTGCTCATTTTATTTTATTAAAGATATTTTTAATATTTTTTGTTGGTGCCAGTTGAAGAGATGATTGGATGCTAAAATTTGGTGTCAATTTTATAGAAAAATTAAAATAAAAAAATGTTTAGGATATCCATTGCGATTGGAGCCATCTCAGTCATCCATTCAGATTGGACGGTTAGTAGATGAGGGATGCATGTAAAATATATATAAATGGGAATATATATAGTAAGCCGACCCTTTATTTTCTTGATAGATATGGGTTTTAGAAATTGAAAAAGGTTGAAAATTACACATATATTCGTTATATTTTACGTTATTACGGATGTACCGAAAAGTTTTCATTATTATATGTCTATCCGTTTTTTACTTTTCATAACACAATTTTCTAAAAAAGACGAATTTACATTTTTTTGGATGTTCAATATACGAATTGAAGGGTCAAATGTTCAACATCCGAAAATAGTTGAAAGTTTAACGTTCGCAGTCATATTTTCCGATGTTGAACATCCGAAAATGTGCCTGCGAAAGAAACCTTATGGAATTTTGCTGGCAAATTTTCGGATGTTGAACATCCGAAAATAGCACATTTTCAAATGTTGAACATCCGAAAATGTGCATGCGGAATGTGAACTTTAAACTTTCGAGTTATTTTCGGATGTTGAATATCTGAAAAACCCTTTAATTCGTATGTTGAACACCTGAAAAAAGGTAAAATCATTTTTTTTTTAAATTACGCTATATAATAATGAAAACTTTTTTGTACATCTGTAATAACGTAACATATAATAGATATATATATATGTAATTTTCTCTACTTTTTTACCCAATTTTGGATTTTTATTTTCCTTTCGTCGTAAGATTCGTAACACTAATTTCACGGTCATTTTGGGTTTAATGAATGTGTGATACTTGGATAGAAACTGGACCATCAGAAAGTTGATTTCTTTATTTGCGGCTTGTGTAAGGTTTCAACCTTAAACAATCGAGTAAGGTGCACTTCCATGCTATGCTCAAAGATGTAGTTTTAATACCAACATACTGTATAGTGGCCTAAAAAATTAGTTTTGTTCAAAATCATGAAATTTTAAACTCTAAAAATAGTGCAAATCAAGTTGACCTATAAGCATTTGAAAATCTTGAAAATGTACGTTTCAAATAATGCATTATGAGATGCACTATTTTCAATACTTGAATTTTTTTTTCTTCATATCTACACATATTGAGGTTAAGATGATCAATTGGAAGGTTTTCCATTATCAAAACAATTTGTTTTAGTTGGTTCTTGGTATGCGCCTTAATTCTACACTATAAGGTTGACACCTCGTATAAACTCCGGTCCATTTTTTTTCACGGACTAGTAAAAAAAATTGAATCAGTTTAGTAGATCGTTGATCTAGGTTTGTAGACACCAATAAAAATAAAGCAAGAATCCTAACGCTATAATATATTGGAAAAAGTTTATATAAGGATGCTACCTTAAAATGTAGAACTACGGATGCCCCTCAAAAATCCATCTGGAAAAGGTAGTTTTAATGTTGAAAAACCTTTGATTGATCATCTTGACATTGAGATGTATGACTAAGAAAAATAAAAAGATTTTAAGTCTTGGATATAGTACATTTTACAATATATTATCTATACCGTCCATTTTCAAGATTTTCATATGTTTATAGATCTACTTGATTTTAACCATTTTTGAAATTTAAAATTTTATAATTAGATATAAAAATAGATTTTGAGATAATCCTAAGAACATTTTACATCAAAATTATATATCATGATAAAATTTGAAAGTGCACCTTACTTCTACACCTACGAATGCATCCCTATGCAAACTGCACCCTAATATATTATAATAGGAAAATGTTAGGTTTGGAAATTTGGGATCGGATTCAAGAGTATTGTTTCACCGGCTCTTACTAAGGCTACAAAATTATTGTTTAATGGTTTCAATATAACTATATAATAACTACAAATCATAATTGTATATTGTGTCTTTTTTACATATATGCTTTTTCCACTACATTATTTTAAACTAAACTCGAAATATTCATGATTCTATAGCTTATTTTATTTTTTGGCGATCCGTATTTTTGACCCGATTTTTCCTCCGACTTTTTTAAATAGACCAATTTATTCCCGATGTTTTCGTTTGTCGATATTTTATAATTCTCCGACTTGCTAACTTTGGTTTGACCTAGGTAAACTAGAAAAATTAAAAAGGGATTGTCTACCAAGAGACTATTTATTTTTGTACATAGAGGTCACAATTATTATTGTCCTTTAAATTTCAAAATAGATGGTAGTAAGAGTGTCATTGAATATACATAAAGTTCCAGAAAAAAAAAATTCTCAGACTTCATGACTTACCCCAAGCCATCCAATTTGACATCTAATGAATGGAAATGTTTGTGACCTCCATGTACAAAAGATAAATGATTTATTTGTAGATAATCCCAATAAAAAAATGATACCCAAAAAAATAAAAGAAAAAGTATACAATGTGAACATTTATCTTTAGTACAAGATGGTTACAAGTAATCTTGACCATTGGATATGAATTTTTTTTTTTGGGTAACTCAATGGGGAAGACATGTACCTACCTATTTTTTGAATTAGTTAGTGGTTTTTGAAGCAACAAGTGGGAACTAAGGTATGAGGTGTGCTACAACCACGACCTCAGCCCCTTTCCCATGATGTGAAATTAGATGGTTGCAATTTTTTATTGACCAAGGGATTGTATACAATGAGACTATTTTACCTTTGATACAAGGTTGTCGCAATTCTTTACGATCCTTTGATGTGAAATTTGATAGCTTGGATGTGTCACAAAGTTTTGAAATTTTTTTTTTGAAGTTTGAGCTTGCCCAATGGAATAATTGCAACCACCCAATTTCACATCCAATGTTCAAGATTAATGCGACCACCTTGTATAAAATGTAAATGGTCTCGTTCTATACTTTCCCATTGTCCAAACTCACTTTAAAAGTAATTGTTTGGGAAAATTACAAAAAACCCCCAAGATTAGATTATCTATGCAACTTACCCCAAGCTAACTTTTTCTCTCAGTTTTTTCCTTACAACAGACTTTCTATGCAAAAAACCCCAACCCAAAAAAAAGAAAAAAAGACTAAACTACCCTTAACACGATTGCTTACACCTATCTCTCCGGAAGTAGAACCTGTGAGACACACCGCTCCGGTAGTAGTTAAGGGCGCTCCGGCCGTAGCTCTTCAGCAGTATTTAGCAGTTGCAAAGGGCGCTCTGGTAGTAGCGCTTCGATAGTTTACAAATGGTGCTCCGGCAGTAGAACTTGTGAGATACAGCACTCTGGCAGTAGCAAAGGGTGTTCCGGGGGTTGCGCTTTGGTAGTGCTGGTGGTAGCGCTCTGGCAGTGGTAAAGGGCGCTCCAATAGTGGCAAAGGGCGCTCCGACAGTAGAACTTGTGATACGTCAAATTTTTCCAAATTGATTTTTTTTGTATAGGAGTCATATTTCTGTCTAAAAATAGGAACTTTTTACTTTGGGGTTTTTTTTGTATAGCAAATTAATGGTGGGTAAAAAAATGAGAGAAAAGGTTTGGATGCGCTAAGTTGCATAAATAATGTGTTTTAAGGGGTTTTTTATAATTTTTTTTAATTTTTTAGAACTTTACTAGACATTCAAGCTATCAGATTTCAAATCATAAGATTGTAAGTAATTGTGACCTCCAATTTATCATTGTATACGATCTCCAAAATAAAAACACCCATCATCCTGTCAAAAACCAAGCCTAGCCGTCCGATATACAATCCGGCCATCCTGCTCACAAGTAGGACGAGAAGTTGAGAGAATCTTTTTCCGAAATAAAATGCAATGAGACCGTTAACCTTGGCATGCAATTGGCACAAATGTTTCTATGCGTCTGATGCAATATCAGACGTTCCAAATGATACATGGATAGGATGATAGAGTCTCTGGTGTGATAGCGGGAATTAAAAATGGAGTAGCCATTTTGCATCTCTCTCTCTTTCTCTCTCTAAAGTGCAGACATACCGCTCTCTCTCTCTCTACCAACTTACGACTTTCTCCCTCTAACACTATTCTCTTATTTGGACGGGCCTCCATCCAGCCCCCCCTCTCTCTCTCTCTCAAACCACACTCAATTCGTAGTACAGGCAAGGTATTATATTCTACTGGTTTATTTCTATATTTCTTCCTGATATTTCGATGTTTTGTTTGAGAGTTTTTCAATGGAGAGTCTAATTCTTTTTCTTTGGATTTCTTGTTAAACAAACGGCATTGCTTGAGATTAATTTGAAATTGATCTATTGGTGTTCCCGTGAATTTAGTTTGTGATTTATCCTTTCTAGTCTGTGTAGCATTTTTCATTATTTGATGCATTTCCTTTTGAAGCTTTAATTTTGATTACCAATATTTAGCTTCTAAGGGTTTATTTCGGGGATTAGGGTTGTAAATTGAACTTTTTTCAACACAGAGCAGTGTGCTTTTTGCAATAGTATACTAAATTTTGGAATTTTGACTCTATCATGTATGGAATTCTGATAATCTACTGTACTTTCCCTTGCTGAGTAGAATTATGACTAAGAAATATTTTCAGTTCTTCTTCTTCTTCTTCAAAAAAAAAAACCTCAATGAAAGAACGGAAATGATTATCATTTTAGCACTCGAAGGCTTCTCTAATGATTATCTATGCAATGATGAATTTTTAATATGCATGATTTACATGAAAGAAAGTGAAGATATCTCAGGACCCGCGAGGGTTCCAAGTCAGCCGAGTATGTCAGATACTTGGCTGAGTCCAATAAAGAAAGAATTAAATATTGGGAACTGGCCAGACTCGACCTGTTCTCGTGTGCTTGGTTCCGAACTCAACAGCCTAGCCTGCCAATTCCGAGTAACTCCAGCATGTCCCAGTTGGATTCGCTGAGTTTTCTCACTAAACTTTATCTACATAACAAACAAAAGAAAATAATTAGCATTGCTACCAATAGCAAGTTTGTCATGGCTCATGGTACAGATATTTGACCAAGAAAAGCATGCTCCTGAATAGTTTTTTCTGTTATAATTTGGCTATGTAATAATATTTATTTTATTTTTCAAATTAAAATAAATGTTTATTGTTTTATGTATGTCATTTATGCATGCAATGTGGATTTGCTTCAATAATGAAATGCATTTATATCCATCGAATGTTTGATACATTTGTAAAATTTTTACTGCACTGATGACTTAGTGTGGGTACTAGTATGTTTCTAGTCCTTTTACTATTGGGAATGTATTAGAGACAATTTATTCAGTAACTCATAAAATTTTGCCTTATCATGCACACGAGGATGTTGATGACTTGAGAGATGCCTCAGCTCGAAGCGGGAAATTATTAATTGGGTCTGAGTGTCTAACAGTTGCTTACCTCTTTGTAATTAGTAGGGATTAAGCTAGTTCGAATGTATTTTGTCTCATAAAAAATGATGGTTTAGAAAACAACGAAGATATAACTGATCTGTCTTGAAACTCTTGTGTTCTATGTTACTAAATATGTATGTGGTATCCTATGCATAACTAATATTTGATTCTTAATATTATTTCTTATGTTCTATTTTAATATTGGCAGGGTGTAGAATTGATTGAATGAGACATGGATTTGTTTGTAGAGAAACTTCTTTATTGATTGGAAATAACAGTTAAATAAGTCTTTCTAATTCAAATCACCCTTGATGAAGCAGATGAGAAGTATCAGTCTTGGCAACAGTTAATGGTATAACCTAAAAACATGGGACTAGAAATCATATCAAGCACGTTTCCAGCACCAGGATATTCAAATAATCATGGAGGAAATAATGACTGGAGAAGTGACCATGAAGTCATCACTAAAACCCATACGAGATTTGGTACCCAAGATAAACACTGCTTTCATCAGCAATGTTTATTGAGATCATCATCTAAATCATTGCATCGGTCTAGGTGGTATAATTTGAGGGTTAAAGCTGCCTGGCTTTTTAAAGGAGGTGAGAAAGAGCCAACTGCAAGTTCAGAGCGAAGTGAGAGTGCTAATGAGGACATATTGATATTCTTTTTCCAGTTAGATTTGGCAACTCGAGTACAGGTGATCGCTGCTACTTTATGTTATTGATTTTCTTTGATCAATATTATTGATTTTATTTGATCAATTCTACATATTTATCCTTTTATCTGTTTTGTATGTGCGTGTGCGTGTCTGTGTGCATGCTTGCATGTACGTGCGTGAGTGTGTGTGCACGTGTGTGCACATGTGCATGAGTGTGTGTGTGCGTGTGCGTGAGTGTGTGTGTGCATGCATGTGTGTGTGTTGAAAGTTAACTGTTTCTCATTAGTTTCAAAATAGATGCACAAATGTGCATATTTCTTCTCATTTACAATATCGAGCATGTATACAGTAGGCTCTATTCATAATACTAGTCATTGAGAAAAGTTACCAAAAGCTTTGACTTAGCTTCTGCATTGGATTCACTCCAAATGTCAGTCAAGGATATATCTATATATATATATATATATATATAATAATCAAAGAGTGCCTTAATTTCCTCAAACAGCATGCAGACACCATGAATCCGGAGTGCCATTCTGTGTCTACTTTCAGCCACTTCTTCTCTATACCCAGCAATCCATATTAGCTGAACCATGCTTCAGCCTGATTTGACTCATGTCCATTTAATGGACTCAAGTATATCATCAATACTTTAACCAAACTACCCCTAAATAGTATAAGAGTAGTTTGGTAAATTTATTAATTTTTAATTTGTTTTAGATATTTTTTATAGGTGTATGATGATGATATGTGTAGCCATACAAATTTGAGCTTAATTTGATATATAGAAAAAGAGAGAAAATTAAAATACACTTCATGTTCCTAAAAAATGGGACTTAATTGTAAAATATGAAATTTATGAGATTTATTTTAAATATAATGAAACACACAGGATATATATGTAAATTTCCCTAAATAAAACTTTGCATCAGCAGAGTTTCGTCCAGTTGAAGGACTTGATACATCAACCTTGTTGAGAATGCCCCTTTGTTGTCAGGTGCCCATATCAAATTATCCTACACATTGGACTGAATGACCACCTGCTGCAGCTCCTGCATCATGTTTGTTAAGGTCAAAATCTCTTCTTTAAGTCTCTCCTTAAACATGGTGTGCAACTTGTTGAATGCCCCTCTCCATCTACCACCTCGGCCACACATTTTGGTTTACAGCCAAATTGTAAGGTTTTGGGTATTTTCTCATGAGTTGCTGCGTACTAATCCAGTCATCCGCCTAGAATCTGGTTAGCCTTCCATTACCTATCTAGAATCATATGTTGTCTTTGTAGCAAGAATACCAATTTTCAATCCCTCTCCCTGTCCCTGATAGTCTCTACCTACTGCGGTGTTCTCTCTCTAGCCAAGGAATTTCTTACTTTCCATACTTTTTGTGCTTGACTTTATTAATTGGTAAAGAGTTTGTATAAAAAGTCCTGAATATGGCTACCCACAAACTGGGAGCTCTAAACCAAAAATGATACATCTGGAATTCCAGCCTACAGACTCCAAGCAAAACAAGAAAATGTATGGGGGCGATAGAGATAGGAGAGGGTAGAGGGAGATAGAGAGAGTAAGAGGGAAACAGGGTAGGATATAGTGGAGAGAGAGAGTGGATAATGAGGTGGGAAGAGAGAAAACAAAATTTAGAAGAAAACGAGGTAGCAGAAGAGAGGAGAGGAGTGCGGTGATTTCAATCCGTGGAGTGCATCGTCATCTGACCACTGCTGCTCCTTCCTTTGCCCACTTATCAGCATGGCGTTGGATTTCCATACATTCCATAATCTTTTTCCAAATCTAATCAAGCTGCTTCATGGATCTCCACCACCACATGGTGAGTGAAACCTTGTTCGTATAATCTCCAGCCCCTCTCTGGACTTGGTCTTCTCACTGTACTCAGTTGACAAGGTGAATTGCTTTTCTCTCTGATGACCCAGTCCATAGAAAGTTCCTTGTCATCTTCTAAATTGTATTTGCCACTACTAGAATGGAATATAGAGATATGTAATCAATAGGCAAGCTGGATACTATAGCTTTTATTAGGCCTCCTGATTTCCAAGATGCCAAGTACTTGCAAGACCTCTCCAGAATGCTCTCCCCTGTGTTTTGGCTGGCTTTCCTAGACAAAGTGGTAAACCCTAATACTTAACTAGGTAGGCTAGCCATTTTAGAGCCTACGCACCTTGCAATTTAATCTCTTCATGCAGAACCAAGATACCAAGCAGGGATGTCTTTGACAGTAACATTAATACCACATGCCACCTCAAAACACCTCGAAAAAAAAGGCGCAGAGTCTTCATCTAATTAGCACTAGCATCAGAAAATATCAAGGTTGTCTACATATTGTAGATGTGACACTGTAGGGCCATTTGTTAAGATCTTGAAACAAAAGAACATACCTGCAGCATGCACTCCATCAAGCAGTCTTTTGAATTACTCGGTTACTATGGGAATGGAGGAAATCATCCCTTGCCTCAAACCTTTGGAGGTGTGGAAATAACTTTTGGGGTATGATGTTTAAGATGGAGAAATGCGTTGTAGACAAGTACCCTGCTATTTACTTTCTTCATTTTTCTCCAAAACGCCTTAATCTTGTTGCATTGTCTAGTATTCCTGAATAAACGCTTTCTAGTGTGCATATGATTACGAGCATTTGGTCCCTATACCTTGAGTGCCTACACTCATACACTTCCAAAGCTGCATTCAATATTTGCATTGACTTTAACAATGCTGCTTGCGGTGTAAACTAGACTCGACACAAATTACCTGGTAAATGACTTCTCTAAGTCCCACTGCCAGCACCTTCCTATGATTTTGTGCATAGTAAGCCTGGGCAGGAGAGAAAAAACTTCGGGATCGGGAGCGGAAGTGCGGAGCAAGGAAGCCATGAAGTTCTGTGGTCGAGGAAACCAGTTTCATACATGGGCAAGGGATTGATATCCTTGACTTTTTGGGATTGAGTTCCATATCTGTAAAGGACCGGATGCCTTACGGGTGGGATCACATTCCACTGTGTTAGGATAGAGGTGCCCGAAGTTCAATTATCCACTGTATTGTTAGTATGGGAGTGAGTTCCATTTATTCAACTGTTTGCAAATACAAAAACCCAAGTGTCAATGTAAATAATAATCATATCATTGAAAATCTCTTGGATGTTTTGATATCAATGGAGTAAGATTTCACAAATGAGGTGATGCTAAACGACCAATATGGTGTTGTAATACTTATAATAAGTTCTTGGGCATGAATAGAGCTTTTTGTCCTCAGCAATCTCTCTCCCCCTCTTCCTCTAGCTCTCTCATCAACTGGTGAAGAGATACGTTCATTGGGGACTTTTATTCTCTTCAAATTCCTTTCTTTGAAACTAGGCACAAGTCACAATCCACAAGATGTGTGAAGTTATGAACTGTAAAGTGTATAGGAAATCACGACATTTAGAAAGCTTGTAGATCATAAAAAAAAAGGAGATCCACACTCAATTGTATATGAACCAAAAGGTTCTGTTGAAACTGAGACCCGAAGCATAGGATACTCGATTCCATGTTGGCGGAATCGCGGTCCGGCTTACTCATGAAACAATGATATTTGGTATAGGGATCTAGGTCCCATTAATATAGGATAGAGATCACCGATTTCTCCTAGCAAGAACCTTAATATCAAGGAATCGCTGGAGTTGAGATCTCGTATATAGAAGTACCGGAACAAGATCTACATTTGTTAGAAGGCTTCTGGGCCTTGGGTCTTTGATGTCTTCTATACTCTCTTTCTCTCTTCGGCATTTGGGCAATAAATGAGAATTCGCCCATCTGTTGATTCATCCTCGCTGATAGAGTTCTATAATCATGATAATGGTTTCTTCCTTTAGCATATCCTAAAAGTTCTTGAAAGAGGTTATCGGATACTTATTATGTCTAAGAGCCTTATCTCGGTTCATGATTGAGAACAGCTGTTCTAAATTCTTTTCTTTAAAGGGTCTTTCAAGCCTGAGATAGTGTGTTGAGGGGGATTTACTGTCGTTGATCTAGGTCTTTTCTCTTCTTTAATTACTTCCTGGAAGTGTTTAATTCTCCACCAAAAAGGATTTTTTTCCTCAGCTATTGATATGCTATTGGCAGAGTCACTCTGCCTTCTCTAGCTGGCTGTGGCATGGAAATCCTTTGTGTTCCTCTCTCCTTCCTTCAACCTCTTAAATCTGGACCAATTGTACCAGTATTTCTCTTTGATTTGTTAGCCGATGTTGAACTTCAACCTTAGCCACACATTTAGCTTGCTTTCCAATACAGACGGTCCTCTTTCCTCATTTTCCTGTCCAATTCCTCAATTTCCTTCCGTAAACTGTAAACTAGTGATCTTGAACTGAATTTTATCGAAAGACAATCTATTTCACTGATTTAGTTTATATTTTTACAACTGTAGTTTCTTGCATTGCCCGTCATTTGCGCATCTTTCTATGGTCACTGGAGGCCGTTTACAAATTCTTTTGCAATGCCATCAGATTCTCTTTGAGGGCTTTTCATTTTGGCCGGGGAAGGGAAGCCTTTTGGCTCTTCATCCGATTTGTGGGAAGTCTTTGGGTTTATTTTTAAAATTAAAATGAAAAATTCAAGTTATATGTATTACTAGGAATTTTTACTATTATACCAATCCATGAAGTATATTTCCAAATACTGAATATCACGGTAAAATTTAAATACTCTAGAGGTATTTTTATCAATTTTCACACCTATCGGGAGTATTTTGAAATTAATACTGATTTATTGAAACTTATTGCTGAGGGATTCAATTTTCCTTGGAATTAATGTAAAATCTGAAGACTTCATCCAAGAAAGCTGAAAAGCTGAAATTAAGTAAATCTGATAGCACCGTTCTTTTGCTTTCTTACTTGAGAGTTTTGAGAATGGTGTGTCAGGCTAATTGGAGTGGGTTTTTTAGTTTCTCATCATGCATGTTATAATTATGGTGATGAGGGTAGAGTAGATGATTTATCATGACATTAGAATGATGATGGGTTAAAACCAGGTTTATTTGAAAATATTCTTCAGTATTTGGGAAACTACATATTCTTCTGTAAGTAACAGCTTCAGTAAGTCTTATTGGTAACATATTGTCCTCGATCCCATTCTATTTTAAGTTTTTCAAGTTTTATACTTTGTTTAGTTTCTAGTATAATTTGTTGTCTAATCCTAGAAATTGGTCTTCAAATATTACAGTGTGCATTGAATATGGAGCAGTATGATATTGCTCAGCAGTTTAGAAACAAGCTGGCAGAGGTAATCGTTATTTAACTTCATTTATTGGATAATTACAAAGCTAGCTGTTGCCTTGAAATGGCATAAAAGAGGTTGACGTGAGCTTATATGTGTTTTTTCTTTGAAGGTTGAAGCTGAGATAGCTAAGCAACAAGAAGTTAAGAGGGGACCCACTTCTTCAAAGAGTGAAGCTCAAGATAAAGCTATAAGTATTTTATGCCTTCGGTGAGTTTGATTTATATTAGGACTGTATCTTACAATGACGAATTCTTGTAATAATTTGGAACATTTCTTGTGGTATACATTTGGTGATGAGAATGTTACTATTAAATGTGTGGTAAACTTCTAACCCCTTGGATGTTTCTCTATATTGTTAGTAGAATAAAACATAACCACAATCAGGGAGGAACCACATACTCTTTTTTATATTAACACCTAAACTTCGGATAGGTTTAATACAAACAACCCTGTTATTAGTTTCCTTATGTACATTCTGAGAGAGCTCCAAAGAGCTCTTATCTTGAGGAAATCCTCTATTGATGAAGGCCGTGCCTTTCCATATTTGCCCAGATATCTTGAGATTGCTAGTTTGGGCACACCTTAAATGTGGTAGTTGTTGCGTTGGAGGCTTTCTGTCTTAAAGGAGTTCTAGGATTTTTTGAGCTTTATATTTGTGCAAGGCAGTTATATGGAGGTTGATTTATCGGCTAATTGGGATGTCTTTCCTTGTTTTGTAATGATAAGCTTTGTGCTTCTTCTGATTGTGTCTGATGATCAAAATTTAAGCATTCTCAGATATTTATGAATGTTGGCTTATAAAAAAAATAGTATGTATGCATGTATGTATGTATGTATGTATATGTATATTATATTCGTATTTACTCAAGATCTTAGAATATGACATCAGAGCTTGACACCAGGAGATGAATAAAGCCATTTCATTTGGTTATGAGAACATCTCAAAATTTCTGGTCGTTCTTTCAAAAAAATTTCCAGCCCTTATATCGTATATGCGAAGCAATTACAGCTTATTGATTAATGATGTGGCTGGCATCTGTTACTCTTCAAACCTGTATTAATAAATGTGCACAAATGAGTTTGATGTGCTCCATATACATCAAATCTATGCTTGCTTTCCACTTTCTTTTATTTCTTTAGCTTGTGAGAATTTGACCATTGGATCTTCTGAGCTGCCATTTTAGTTGGTATAGTGATGGCTTTGTTGGAGGTGACACATGGCTCAAAACCTATAAGTGCGAAAGAATTAATATATGTATTAAAAATTGCTTCGTATTTATAATTTAAATATTACTGTTTTGCTCCTGCAATATTCATTGATATGTTCAATGAGACTGTCTTTGGTTAAAGTGCTTTTGACGTGGATAGTGCCTTCTTTTTCATTGCAGCACAGACCTCCAAAAAGCTATTGAGGATGAGAATTATGCTTTAGCTGCAGAGTTGCGTGATGAAATTTCAAAGCTTGAGGTGAATACGTTGGGTTCATGTTAGCTTTCCCATTTCTGGTCTAGAGAGGTTGTGTTATCCTTTGATTAGCTGTGTGGTATGATACTTTCAATGTTTTCTTGTGTTTTGGAATACTCATGGAGCTTTCATGGATTTTGTTAATAAACTGTTTTAATCATAGGCTGAGTCTCTAGCTGCGTCAGCAAAAGCTCTGGTATATACAAATGCACAGTATGCTTTTTGGCTGGGACAGAAAGTAAGGCACAAAGTGTTTGGTACGGAGTAATTCCCTTGTCGTTACTCTTTCCTCTTCCATTTTGGAGAAAGTTTTATGCCTTGCATGCAACATATTTCACCTAAGTAATTATTGGATGTATTTTTGTTTCTATGCCTGTGTGTTTCTTTTCTGTAGTTTGTAATTAGTATCAGGTACCATGTTACCTAATAGGACCTAATATGATTCTGAAGAAACATGGTCCTGCAGTGTAAGTCTTTTGTTTTCAGACATATGATTGGTTAGGTCTTATGGTCAGTGTCTTGTTTGCAATTTGACTAAACTTGGTGATGACTTTTTAGGTTATCGAGCTGTGATCTGTGGAATGGATCCTTTGTGTTGTGAATCAAGTTCATGGATGGAGGTTGCACATGTTGACAAGTTGTCTCGAGGTTCTAATCAACCGTTTTATCAGGTGACCTTTATCAAGTTTCAGAAGTTTCGAAGTTCAGAGAGCCAACAAAGTTCATATGTTTACCCTTTAGTGTCCATTATATAAGCAACAATTGTTTTTAGTAATATTAATGGAAGTATATATGCAAAAAGTGGTTTGGTACTGAAGTTTTCATACTTGCAAGAATGATAGACATGGACCTTTTTTACCAGATAATTTCATGCATATAAGATATGTATCTTGATGCCAAAAAAAACAATAGAGAGAGAGAGAGAGAGAGAGAGAGAGAGAGAGAGAGAGAGAGATGTGCTGCTTCAAATAAGTACATCAAGCTGAAATTATGTTTCTCAATTATCATTACGCAGGTCCTGGTTGATGTTCATGCAGATCCCAACCTCCTGGTTGCATATGGTACGATATGCAAATATTGACTTGATTTCTTTTACTTATAGACCCTGAATTTCTTTTCTGATCTTTGTGCTACACCATCTCTTAGAGCTTAGCCTGCAAAGCTTACGAATTCATACTTGTGGGTACCTGGTTTATCACTCTTGCCCAAACTTGGGTGGGTTTATGGCTGAGCATGGTTCAAGAACTTGGTGAACATGGGAACGGCTGGACCAAAGCCAATAAATTGGCCCATTAATGATTGGCCATTGAGCTCGTATTTACTTTTATAGAAATGAGTGAGTTCCCTAACTTGGCCTGAATTAGAGCCATCTGGACGAGCCGCTTACTTAGGAGTCCTCAAAAGGAACTTTAAAGTGCTATGGTAGTGTTCACCAGTTCCCAAGACAATTGTCATGTGGCAGATTACTACTAAGACTGATGCGATGGTGTTCCCAAATTTCTTTCAATTTTGGTGATGCGTCGACAATGTTTAACTTAAATTGGAAATTACAATAACTCAGTCTTCACATTTTCATTTCATTCGTGGTACTCTTTTTTATATAGATTTTATATATAAGTTTTTTGGGTAAATAAATTTTATATATAAATTTCATTAATAAGATTTAGTTTTTATCTTTTGCGAAGCCATTAACGAACAAACTCGTGTGCAATCTAGTTTATCATTACAACAGTTTCACTAAAAATATTGTTTGGGGTTGACATTTACTAACAATTCTGGCTATATGGCAGTCGCTGAGGAGAATTTGCTTGCTATGGATGAACCTGACTTGGTGAGTGGAAGCCATGAGAGCTCAAAGCATTATCCACACAGATACACATGAAACGATTTTTTTTTTCTGTAGTTTTGTGCTCTCTTTATCTCTGTTTGATTAATCTTTTCACTTTGCAGGACTGGTTTGATCACCCATATGTTTCATTCCTATTTTACGGTATGGACACAGCTGGAGATTTCGTCCCTATAAAACAATTGCGGGAAAAGTATAACAGGCCTCGACATGAAGTTCCAGTAGAAAGAAATGATGAAGACGATGGTGAACCAGACTCCTTGCCATGACTATATATATATATATATATATAGAAGACGAGATTCCTAGCCATAATGGTCACTCTCATACCTCTTTTAAGCGAAAGTATACAATAAAGTTGTTTAGTACAAGGTAACATTCACCCCAGCTATCAGATGTGCAATCAAGCGGCTGCAGTTGTGGCGTGGGCTGTGCTCAAAGTACGAGGAAAAATTTTATTAAACTTTTTGCAGAGAACTGACATATCTCTAGCTACCCTATTCACATGCGGCATTTTGACATTTTGTACCAAAGCTGAAGGGTTTTATTGTATTCTACCCCTTTTTTTCAGTCAGGTTTCTCTTTCATGCTTCTTATTGTATGCTGCTGTATAGAATATAGATGCATGCATGTAAATCAGCAGCGTCTCTAGTGACAATAGAAATTGGAGAAAAAATTGAACTACTATTTGTATAAAATGCATGGAAATTCTAATGGTTCAAGAATTTCTTGTGGGCTATGACTGTCTAAGAAAATGTGACTTCATCCATCTTTACTATTTTTTTAAGCAGGAAATTGATGGAGGTGTTGAGAGTTCTTCCATGACTTGAGGTTGGGAAAATTTTCTAGTTTGCTCTTTGATTATTGCGTTGTTTTAAATTGTCCAAAATATCACCTCTCTCTCTAACATGTTGGGATGCACACGTGAAGTTGGCATGCATATTTCTTGAAATGGAAAAAGGAAAGAATTCTTTACTCATTCCAATGCACAGTAGGGAATTGAAATGAAGGTAATGTAACCCATATGTGACAGAATTAAGGAGTGTGCGATGGTGCATATTTGTCTAGAAACAGGATGCTAACAGGTCCTCGGACTATTCGATGTCAACGATTATTCAGGAATGTTGTTCCTCAGCTTAAAGTCTCTTGAAAATTTTTGTTGGCACACGGAGACATGCTCGTATCAACTCATGAGCATGGGCCATGACTGGTTTGATTATGACATGGATTTCTGCAGAGGCATGGACACGTCTTGGAAATATGTGAACTAAGCATTCTTTTTAAGAGAGAGAAAGAGACCTAATTTGATGATGAGAAATAGCAGTACTTTGTTCCGAACATTGTTCGCAAAACTAGCTTGTTTGAATGGGAACCGGCCGGTTGGCTCGGAACCGTGATCGTTTTGAGTCCGGTTAGGCGCTGTTTTATAGTACCAGTAGTCTAATGAGCACCTCAGAGAAATTTTGGGTTCAAAATCAGCCGGTTAGGCCTCAAATTGGTGAATTTTATTAAAAACCGGCCGGTTTCGATTAGTCGGACCGGTTTTCTATTAAAACGGTTTTTTTTAGCAAAACGAAATAACGGCGTTTTTTGAAATAGAGCCCATTGTTTGCAGCATGACATGTGAATCAATTTTTTTGCTTTTTTTATTCAATTTCCATGCCAGTTTTGGGCGTTTTTGGTGCTTTAGTGTTGTAAACCAGTATTGATTGTCTATAAAACAACAAATTTTGAATCAAAGATAAAAAAAAAAAAAACAATAGTTGTGGATTGAAATGGCGGATTTTCTAACCTTTTGAAATTTTTGCCATTTCATCAATTTCTTCTCCAATAGGTAATGATTATTGATGAAATTTGAGAGTTTTGAATCATAATTGAATTGGTTACCATATCCCTGTTTCAATTTGTTCAAAAAACAAGATATAGGGGGTTGATTTTGGCCCGAAAATTTGCTCGAACAACATGTGTTTGAGCTGCTCGAAGAACCCTAATTCGATCTGTCATTTGTTAATTTCATCTTCAATACGCGATGATTATTGATGAAAGTTGAGGATTTTGAATCATAATCGAATTGGTTATCATATCCGTATTTCAATTTTTTAAAAAAACAAGATATTTGAGGTTGATTTTGGCCTCAAAACAAGATATTTTGAGGTTGGTTTTGGCCTCAAAAAACAAGAACTTGTGTTCGATCCAAAAAATAGATTTTGGATCAATTTACTAGTCTTTTTTTTATCAAATTGCTTTATGGATTTTGATCATCAAGGCTTCATCTGTCATATAAAATAGGTACGTTGATTTATAATTGAGTAAAGGTTTTTACATGAATTTATTTCTTGCTTGATGTCATGAAAATTTCATAGGTCTAAATTTTTTGCGATTTTAAAATTAAATAAAAAAATACCAAGATGGAAGCCTTTACAAAGCTTTTGTATTGATTTGTTCGATTTTCCGAACATTGAGCGTCGTTTTTGCTTGAAATGTTGCTCAATTTTAGGGGTTTTTGAGAAACCACTTTTTCAAAAAAAAATTAATTTTACTTAATATTATTAAGGTAATAAAATTATTTTTTATGATGAATATGGGAAGTGTGTTTCTATTTTGCTTACTAAAATTACATTTTTTTGATAAAATTATGTTTTTATGATAAACACATGTTTTTTGATGAATATGACAAAAAAATCGATTCTTTTTTCTTAAAATGTTATATATATTTTTTCTAACAAACAAAAAAAAAAGTACATGATAATGTCGGTCTTACTTTTTGCTTCATTTTTTTTTGTTCGATTTTTTCTCTTTTTTTATTTTTTAAAGTGCATGATATAGTTATATTTGTAATAATGTAAATGGGAATGTAATTGTAATTGCTGTAATAATGGAATGGGGATTGTAATTGAGTAATGGAAATGGGATTATAATTACGTTGGTAGAAGCATTCACAATTTCAAACTTTTTTATTATAGAAAAAATTTGATCTTGCTTTTAAATAACTGTCTTGGATTCTGATATTTACTTAGGATCCATAATGCTCAGTTCCTTCTTATCATTTTCTTATTTTGCCTTAAGGACTGCTCATATAGCTTACTTTGCTGCTCAATTGATGAATGTAATCATGAACGGTTAATATGATTACTTCAAAACTATTGTTGGATCAGAAAAACAAAGAAAATACGTCGGAAAAATACAAGAGTACTTTAACCCCCTTACCACTCTGATTACTACTAGCCATTGTTAGTTGGACTTTGTAACTCTATCAATTAAATTAATATCAAATTATAAATTGTCTTGCATATCTCCAAAGTACTGATATATTAATTTTTGTAAAAAGTTGTTTCAAATTTTTTTTTTATAAGATAATATACACTTAATCTTAGTTTTTTTATTTTTTAATTTTTTTTGGGGGTTTTTGACCCTTTTTTTTTTTTTTCAAAACAAATTCACCGGACCGGTGAGTCCGGTTCCGGTTCTAACCGCTCCTAGCCTTATGTCCGGTCAACCGTCCAGGTTCGATTTTGCGAACACTGGTTCCGAACGAACAAAGAAACCGAGTTAATTATTGGAAGGAAACATCTAAAGCTCCTAACAATGTCAGACAAAGTGGTTCTAAAAGAAATGCAGAAACATAAATTTAGGAAGCATTGGAAGCAAATATCAAAAGAAGTTATAAGAACAAATTCGAATGCTTTGGGATGCTTCTATTCGAACTGTAATTTGGTTCATTCGGCAAAGAAGAAATCAGAAGGCATAAACTAAGGAACATGACAAGAAAAAAAAAAAAAAATCCTAAAAGAAAAGATATCCATATTTAAGAAAAGAAATCATATATAAAAGATACAGGGAAGATAAGAGAAACAAATTCCAATTGATTTTGAGTGAGATAGAGCGAATGTAGTGAGGTCATAAGAGTGATCAAGAGAATATTTAAAACCAAAAGATTTCATGCTCCGGCGGGAGCATGCTATCCATCTACTCCCTCGGGTAAAATCTAATGTAGTAGTTTTCCGATGCCAAATTTTGGGGATATTAGCTGACCCTAAAGAGTTGGGATAAGACTCTGATGATGAAAATTTGAAGATCTAACATCATCAACCCATAGTCTAACCTTAAAAGAAAAAAAATTCAAATCACACTCTCTATGCACTTGAAAAAAATATAAAAAGTCTCAAGATTAAACAGAGACCGTCCAATTTCAAAAGGTGGGGCTCCCGTGCTTGCCGTACAAACCACTTCTAATGTAGAAAAATAAACTTGATGGTGACAAATAGTAGTCCCATGCTTAAAAAAACTACATTCAGTTTGATGCTTATCGATCAATACTCTATTAAAGAAAAAACCAAGGTTTTGCTTCGAATCTTAGGGATTTTGGTTCTTGACTTCGTTGAATCGTGCAAAGAACCTGTATTAAAAGGAAGGAAAAGTGATGGAGGAAAAAGACGTACAAGGATCCTTGCAAGAATTCTTTGGAAGGGCAGGCCAAATTAAATGGGAAACCCCTGTTCCACAAGTCTAGACACTACTCAATCACCAACCTTTGAGAGTTCCACTCAAGATGTCAAGTAATATAATAAAGGAACTTGAATTCTTCTCAAACTCTTAAAATCAAACAAAAAAAATAAAACAAAGCCATCTTTGAGAAAACAAGAGCTTAGTTCTTAACAAATCTCCTTAAACTGAAAGTTAAAAACCAAACAACTAGCTACCTATGAAACATGGACACGCATGCCTGTAGTCTTTTGCGTGCATAGATGCAATGCAGATACATGTATAGATACAATACTAATATGACACTATATTTGATACTTTACAAACTTAAGACACATTTTCTTCTCGACATATGTCTATAAAAAGTACTTAATCCTACTCTCTTGAAAGATCCACAAACACGTGATACACAATATAAAAGTACTAAAAATCACATTTTTGATACTTGTATCTGTGTCAAATAGTACCGCTTATTCTTAATGACATAGACATGTTTTATGAACCTTTCTTTAGAGCCTGCACCTCCACAAGGACCCTCCTCCAAATCCATGCCCAGCTATTGGTCACAGGCCTCCATAAAAAGGCCCAAATAGCTACTAAACTTGTCAACGTTTATTCTAAATTTGGTGACGTCGAGCCTGCTACATTAGTCTTTAGAAGGGTCACTGACCCAGATGCTTTTCTCTATGGAGTTATGATGAAAAGCTATGTATGGAATGGGTTCTTTGAGGAACCCATTATGCTTTACCATGACATGCTTCTTTTGCAGCTTTTGCCTGGTAATTTCACATACCCACCTGTACTTAGAGCTTGCTCTGGTCTAAACCATCTGATTATGGGCAAGAAGATCCATGGTATCATAATTCAAAATGGGTTTGAATCAGATAATATAATTCAGACTTCTCTGGTGCATATGTACACAACTTGCAGTTGTTTGGATGATGCTCGTAAAGTTTTCGATAGAATTTTGGAGAGAGATGTGGTTTCATGGAGCTCTATGGTTTCTGGTTATGCACACAATGGGAGGACTATCCAAGCTATTGAGACTTTTTCAGAGATGAGTTTGAGAGGTGTGGAGATCGATTCTGTGACCTTGCTTGGGGTGACTCAAGCTTTCTCTAATGTGGGGTCTTTAAAACAGGGGAAGCTGATACATGGTTATTTACTGAGGAGGGGGATTTCAATTGATTGGTCGGTTGAGAATTCACTAATTTCCTTATATATCAACTGTGGTTGCTTAGATAGTGCGCATAAGTTGTTTTCAGTGATGCCGGAAAAAAGTGTTGTTCTATGGAATAAGATGGTTACTATCTATGCTCAAAATGGTTTATATGAGGAGGCATTGAGACTTTTCAGTCAAATGATGAGACAAGGATTTGGGCCTGATTCTTTTACCTTTGCTGTTTCTTTCTCATCTTGTGCAAATCTAGGAAACTTTGTGCTTGGGAGTCAAGCCTATTGTGTTGTAATAAAAACTGGCTTTGAATCTAATGAATTTGTTCATAACTCCCTCATAGATATGCACTGTAAATGTGGGTTTGTGTGTGATGCATGGAAGATCTTCGAGAACATAGAAGACAAAGGTCTTGTGGCTTGGAATTCGATGATCTGTGGGTATGGACAAAATGGTAATTCTGTTGAAGCGATAACCCTTTTCGATAGGATGCTTAGAGAATACCCTGAGCCTAATAGGGTGACCTTTCTCAGTGCAATTCAGGCTTGTTCCCATCTGGGTTTTCTAGAGAAAGGAAGATGGATCCACCAAAAGTCCATTACCCATGGTTTTGATAATGATTCTTATGTTTCTACATCTCTCATTGACATGTATGCAAAGTGTGGAGACATTGAAATGGCTCGAAAAGTGTTTGAAAACATGAGAGAGAAGAATGTAGTCTCATGGAGTGCCATGATTGCAGGTTATGGCATGCATGGCTATCTGGCAAAGGCGATTTCACTGTTCAAAAAAATGGAAGGTTCGTGTGTGAAGCCAAACACTGTTACTTTCGTGAGCATGCTTTCAGCTTCTAGCCATAGTGGAAGTGTTGAGACAGGCTGGTTCTATTTCGTATCCATGAAAAGAGATTACCAAATTATTCCAATACTAGAACACTATGCTTGCATGGTTGACCTTCTAAGTCGCGCAGGCCAACTTGATGATGCATATGAGTTCATAGCATCGTGCCCTGTGAAACCCAATGCTAGTATGTGGGGTGCTTTGCTTGGTGGCTGTAAAATCTATCAAAGGATGGACCTTATCAAAGATATTCAGAAGCATATTTTAGAGCTAGAACCAGAGAATGATGGATACTATGTCTTGCTATCAAATATTTATGCTGATAGTGGGAGATGGGAAGACTTTGGAAGGTTAAGAACAATGATGAAAGATATGGGAATAAAGAAGGCACCTGGATATAGCCTAGTTGAAATGAATGGAAAGGCTCATAAATTTGTTGCCGGGGATACTTCGCATCCAAAACTGGAGGAGGTTATGAGGTTTCTGGAGTCCATGGAAAGTTTGGAAGAAGAAGAGAGAGGTTACCCACCACTCCAAGCGTCCTTGAGGCTCAATATAGAGGAAGAAAGGAAGGAAATTGTTCTTAGAAGCCACAGTGAGAAGCTAGCTATGGCTTTTGGGATCATCAGCACGAACCCAGGGGTGACAATTCGTATCACGAAAAATCTGCGTATTTGCTCTAACTGCCACAGTTTCACAAAGTTTGTTGCTAAGGTCACAGGCAGAGAGATTATCATGAGAGATTTGAACCGTTTCCACCATTTCAAGGATGGTTCTTGTTCATGTGGAGAATATTGGTGATCGTACATGCATAAATGCATTCGTACATAAATATACATTTACATGCACACAGATACATGCATCCATAGAAGCCAGATTGATATTAACATTAATTTTTCATTTCCTTTTTTATGTTCTAATGAGTAATTAAAGCATTCCATATTGTGTGTGTATGACATGCATAGGTGTATTTGTCATTTATCGTTTGTTCACTTTTCACAAGTAATAGAATCATTGATACAGTATTGGGGGAGACTCATGCTCCATGAATGAGTGAACGCATTTTATCTAATTTGTCAAGCTATATCCTGGTATTTTCTTTAAGCCTCTCTCTCTTGCACTTGTCCTCAACCTTTCTGCACTTCTCCATTGGCCTGCATCAGCATAAATGTTTGACAAAAGAGTATAAGTACCTGAGTTTTCAGGTTCCAAACTTAAGAGCTGACTTGCTACAACCTCCCCCATCTTCACATTTCCATGAATTCTACAAGCCCCAAGTAATGCACCCAAAGTACTTGTACTCTTTTGCAACAAAGGCACACTCCTTATGAAACTATAAGCCTCTTCAAGATGGCCTGCTCGTCCCAATAGATCGACCATGCATCCATAGTGTTCTTCACATGGGGTCATGGAGTACTCATCAATCATGGAATAGAAGATCTTCCATCCTTCTTCTACTAAGCCCACATGACTGCAAGCAGATAGAATGGAGGTGAATGTAACTTCATCTGGTCTAATTCTTCTCTCTCTCATCATGTTTAAAAGCTCTAGTGCTTTCAAGCAATTTCCATGTGATTTATATGCTCCTATCATTGAATTCCAAGAGGCCAGGTCGCTTTCTTCCATGTTCTTGAATAGAGCTTCTGAAGCCTCAAGCTTCCCACATTTTGCATATGTAAAGATGAGAGAATTAATGATGCTGGATTCTCTCTCCAACCCAAGCTTATACACACAACCATGGACTTCTTTTACTTTTCTTGAGGATCCTAGCTGAGACAAAGCCTGAAGAAGGGCAATAATGGTCACTGAATCAGGCTTCTCTCCCCTTAGTAGTTGCATCATTTGAAACACTGCTATGGCTTTATCAGCATGGCCAAAATTCACGTAACCCATCATCATCGACACCCATGAAACCAAATCTTTCTCTCTCATCCCATCAAGAAATTTCCTAGCAAGATCAAGGCACCCGCATTTCGCATACATGTCCACCATCTGATTACACACTTCCAAATCTGAACCAAACCCATACTTTACTACGCACCCATGTAGTTGCCTCCCCCTTTGGATATCTGTTAGATTAGCACAGGCTGAGAGCAAATTCAGCATTGTAGCAGTGTTAAATCTCATGCCAGTTTCTCTAACTAGAGATAAGACACCAAAGGCCTGCTCAGTCAACCCACTATGAAGATAAGCACCAATCATCACATTGCAAGATACCACATCCTTGAACTTAACCGTATCAAAGACCTCTTTGGCCTTCTCTATCTTCCTGCACTTACCATACATTTCTATCAGAGCAGTGGCTGCAATTAAATCAAGATCAATTTCTCTTCTGATTATATATCCATGAATACTCGCTCCTAAGCTCAAGCACATCAGATCGGCACAACCCAAGAGAGCATTTGCCAAAGAAATCAGGTCTGGCTTGAGATTCCTCTCTATCATCATGAAATGGAAGAAATTCAAAGCTCTTAAGGGATTTCCGTACTGAACATAGCCTGAAATAATCACATTCCAAGAGCCGACATTTCGCTTCCCAACCCCACTAAAAATGGCCCCCGTTATTTCGAGAGCACCACACTTCACATAACCATCTATTAGAGATGTCTCAAAAATTTCATCACCATGACCAACTCCCCTTCTAAGAGCAAAACAATGGATGGATTTGACCTCGAAAAGAGCTCCAATTTTTGTTGCTGCCCTAATCAAACTTACCAGTGTGACCCGATTAGGACTGAAACCTTCATTTTGCATCAAACCCAAAATTCTAAAAGAATTATATGAATCATCAGTCATTGTCGCCTCCGCATAACCGGTAATTATGGCAGTATATGCAACTAAATCTCTTTCAGACATCTCATCAAACACCATTTGAGCATTTTGCATAGAACCACATATCGAATATAAACCGATAAGGGATGAGGCCACAAATCTATCGGCACTTAGTCCTAGTTTCAAAGCATCTCCATGAATTCCTTGCCCAATCTTTGAGCTCTCAAGTTCAGTGCAACTCTTGAAAGCAAATGTAAAAGTAGAACTGTTATAACCAATCCCTTCTCTCTTCACGCACGAATATAGCCTTAGAACTTCACTGAAATAACCAGTTCTAAAATACCCAATTGAGATTGAAGTCCACAGAGAGAGATTCCTATTGATAATCCTATGGAATACGGCTCTTGAATCTGTTAAGCTACCAAATTCGGCGTATGAATTGAGAAGCTTAGATCCCAAATATATGCTATTTTGAAGACCATGGGTGATAATGGAAGCATGTAGCTTTCTCAGAGATTGAATGTTAATGCAATTTTCCAGTAATGGAAGGAATGTATGCATGGTAAGAATGGAAACTGGCGTTTCTATGAAAAATTGAACAATACCCAATAGGAGAAATGACAAAAAATGGCGGAAAAAATGACAAATATAATTATGCATTCCTGGTTCGATTCAAACCTAAGAATCAGTGATGCTAACAGTCGATTTTTTTTTTATAAAGTGATTTTTTTTGCAATAAACGGTATATATGTTATCACATTGAATGGAAGTATAAGCCTGATAAGAAAAGAATTTAAATTCATAAGGAAAAAATGATACAGTGGGTCTGAAATCTGAATTTAACTTAAAAAAAGGGTTCTGAGGTTAAGTTTACATTAAAAACAAAAAAGAAAAACAAGAAACAAAAAAAGGGCTCTGAATAGTTTATTAAGCCTTTAAGAAACGCAACGGTCTCAAAAACTGCTTTTTCAAAGTTCACCAAAATAACGTTTTTCTTATAAAGTGATTTTTTTTGCAATAAACGGTATATATGTTATCACATTGAATGGAAGTATAAGCCTGATAAGAAAAGAATTTAAATTCATAAGGAAAAAATGATCCAGTGGGTCTGAAATCTGAATTTAACTTAAAAAAAGGGTTCTGAGGTTAAGTTTAACATTAAAAACAAAAAAGAAAAAAAAGGAAAAAAAAAGGGCTCTGAATAGTTTATTAAGCCTTTAAGAAACGCAACGGTCTCAAAAACTGCTTTTTCAAAGTTGACCAAAATAGCGTTTTTTTCAAAAAAGGAAAATTTTACAGAAAATTTTTATTTTATTTTCAAAATTTAAAAATAATCCTCAATATTTCATATGTTATGCTCAATCATGTCTTTCAAGAGTGTATTGTGCATTTAAGTTTTGACATTTTTCATACACTAGATTAAGCTCAATGGACGTGAAAATCCCATCATTCATGAAAAATAAATAAATTTATTAAAATACCCAATACCCCTTAATCTGGCAGGGTAGATTTTATGGGGAGAATTGTTAAAAGCCCCCTAAAATGTACTCTATAAACACTCTACCCCCACAGCAAACTTTTTTTACTTTGTTTTATAAACTTTTATAACTAAAACCCCCCTAACTAAAAAAGTTGTAATTTTTTGATGAAACTACCCCTTCTCATACGTTCAATGTATCGAACGACGGACCCCAATAATACATTCGCCGGACTGCGGTACTTATTTGCCAAACTCATCACATATGCCGGTCTGATTTACTGCAATACCGGATTGCTTATTTAGACATCGATACGCCGGACCGTAGACAACTAACGCCAGACCTTAGATTACAAAGCGTCGAACCCAGACAATGATTTGCCAGACTTCCTACTCCAGTTAACAAACCACCGAAGTGCAGCTCTGCAACGCCGGAGTTCTTCTTTAACAGTGCCAAAAATCGGCAGATTGCCACGGTTAGAGCACCGGAGTGGCGATGAATCCAGGAAAAATATCACCGGACTACTGCATGATTGTGCCGGTGCGCCATGAATCCAAGAAGCCAATCCCCGGACCCTTGCGGAAGTGCCCACGCTTTTTCGGACTGCCGTGTGACTCTACCGTAGTGCCATGACTCCAGGAAATGAATCGCTGGACTGCTACGGTTACAGTGCCGAAGTGCTGATGAAGCCAGTAACGAGATGGCCAGACTGCCGCATAAATGTGCCGGGGTACCATGACACCAGGAAGCAAATCGTCGCACTGCAATGGTCAGTGTGTCGGAGTGCCCATAAGCCCAGGAAGCAAATTGTCGAACCCTTGCGGTGACAGTGCCGGAGTGCCGACAAACTTCCGGACTAACCCAGGGGTATAAGGTAAGGGTAAAAAAAAAAAAAGTAAATTAAAAAGGAGAGGTAATTTTGTCCTAATTTTTATGTTTTTAGGTTTGGGGGGTTTTAGTTATAAAAGTTGGTTTTTTATAATAAGAAGTGAGAAAAGTTTGGGGTGGGGGTAAAGTGTCTTTAGAGTACATTCTAGGGGTTTTTAGCAATTTTCCTTATTTTTTATATTTTTATAAGAGGGTGATGGTGCCCCAAGTTTTAACCTAATTCAATGTTATATAAAAAGCAATAAAATTAGGTTTATATAATATCTACCATGAAGATCATGAATGCGTAAAAAATATATATATATATATTAAAAAAATAATATTTTTTTGAAAATTTTTTTAAGAGAAATTACAAAAAACCCTCAAGATCACACTTGCTATGCAACTTACACCCAACCTAACTATTTCTCTCATTTTGTTCCCCAAAACAAACTTTCTATTCAAATAAAACCCAAAGAAAAAAGTTCATGTTTTTGGACAGAAATGCCCTTCCCATACACAAAAATCATTTTTGGACAGATTTCGCGTTAACTTTTGGACCCAGTAGTACATTGTCGGAGCGCAACATCACATTGGCAGAGCGCACAAGTGTTGAACCTCCCTAAGACAACTACTGGACCGAAACTGACTACTGTCGGATCGCACTTTATATAGTGCGGGATAGAGGAGAGAGGCGTAGGTAAGGTAAAAATAAGGGAAGGTAGTTTAGGTATTTTTTTATTTTTTATTTGATTGGGGGTATTTGCATAGAAAGTACATTTTGGGGAAAAGAGTGAGAGCAAAAGTTAGGTTCCGCGTAAGTTGCATAGAAAGTGTACTCTTGGGGTTTTTTATAATTTTTCTAAATTTTAGACTGTTGATTTTATTTTATTTTGAAGATACCAACAACTCCAACATTCATTTTTAAGATCGATGTGTGATACCTCGGGAACACAAATACAGTTACGCGTACTCTTACCAACTACTATTCCATAAAATTTAAATATATTATACAGTCCCACAAAAGTCTAAAATATGAAATGTGTATTCATTTAAGAAAGGTGTGGCTTGTATAAGGCTGAAGCCCAAGCCAATCAAAGTAAGGTGCATAAACATGTTTTTAGTATAAGAAATCTTTGTAATGGTCTAAATATATATTTTTATCTTTAATTATAAAATTTAACGATTAAAAAATAGTGTAGATTTTAAGCAATTTTATGAACACTTAAAAATCTTGAGAAAATTTTTTCAATTTGAAAATTTTAAAAGTAATTGCTAGATGATTATTTTTAAAAGAAGCATTTGAACAAGATTTTAAAAGTGAATCTATGACCTATATGCCCTTTTAGATTTTCGACCCGGTTCAGCTGATCTGTGATCCAGTCTTCTGAACTGGTTATCATTAAAAATATGAAAAAATAAAACTACCCGGTTCCCGATGTTTTGCAGGAAGCGGTTTGTCCTCTGATGTTTTTTGATTCGGATTGGTCGGTTCCGATATGGATCAGCATTTTCTTAAAATATTGATTTTGAATTGAGTTTTCTAGCACTTGTATCTCATCATTGGAAAACTGAACGGTCCGTGTTCACATTTTTCAATTGCATAGAGCGTACAATTTGGGAAAAACGAATTATCGAGGTTAGTCCATGGATTGAATAGGTCACATCCTCAAAATTTGGGATGCCAAAAGATATCCTACTCGCTTAAGAGCATATTTTTCATTTACTCTCTTGGATAAAACCCCACCTAGGATTAAGTTTATGGCCTTAAATTTTGGGATAAAACCTTTTAACACATAGATTAAGCTAAATAAATTTTTTTTTTCTAATTGCACCCTTTAAGCATTTGAAAAAAAATAATATCTCAAGTTTGAATTGAAACTGTATAATTTTTGGAGGATGACCTCAAGTGTTAAAAAACTCAAATTTCAATTTTTTTTTTTTTTTTTTTTGAGAATAATCATTTAGCAATTCTCAAAGGACGGTTTCTAAAATTTCAGATTGAAAAATCCTCTTTAAGTAGGTCATCTGGCCGACGGAGTAGTAGTAAAGCGCCTTAAGGAGCATAGTATATGCGCTTATTTGGGGTTACAAAGTTATTTGTTGGCTGGATTTTAAGTGAGAGTAAATGGGCATTGTACTTCTATGGAAGTATAACATCTTTCGGCATATAGTAACATAGAGCGAACTCACTAAGCGGCTAGCGCTGGATTTGTAAGGCTACATCCTAGGCGCAATTTTTATCAAAGGTAGTGGCCCTCTCCCGGATAATACACCCAAACAAAAAAAAAAAAAAAACAAAAAAAACAACAAAAAAAAAACAAAAACAAAAACAAAAACAAAAACAAAAGCAAAAACAAACATGGGTCCACTCTCTTCACTCACCTCCTATTATTGTTTTATTCCAAGTAACTCGAATGGATAGTGATTCTACATCTTTCTTAAAAAGAAATGCAACATGAATGTTGAGACATAAGATTAATGTTGTCAAATTTGCTTTGTTTCGCCCAAAGCCTTCGGATTTTAGGCCTACATCGAAGCAAAGCGAAGCCTAGAGCTGTTTTTCGGTCAGATTCGGGTATGCTTCAGGCTGATTCATCTGAAGCTTTGCCCTCTTTGGCCTAAGCAAACAAATATCTAAATTAAAAAAAAAATTTATTTTTAAATTTTCATTATTTTTATATATTTGTATATACAAATATGTAATTTATTTATATTAAATTTAAAAAAAATCTGAAGTCTTCTGCGAATCGGCTGAAACACCGAATTGTTTCTTTTTTCTCACCAAACCAAACAAGATTTTGAAGCAAATCTAACAACATTACATAGAATGCTCATTCATTACTTAAGAAAAAGCCTTTATGTATATGTATGCAATAATACAGGGTTTTCATATAATAATACACTTTCATTATATTTTATATATCTTATATGTATGTAGAGATCCGTAGCCACTCGATTCTATACTTTAATTATGACATGATAGAAACAGGTATGGCCTCGTGACATTGTTATTGTTCACTCCTAGCCATCCATCTAAGCAAGATTGAGCCACTGTAAGATGAGTATCGTATGCATCTCCGCATATATAATTTACATGTGTTTGATATCATCCATTCATCTACTCTCTGTCGGACGCTGTGAATGACCCAACACATAAACCACAATCTACAACAAAAAAAAGTATTAAATGACTTCCACAAGATCTCACTATTACTCTTAAAACCGCAAAAAAAGAGTAGTCACTGACTTGTAGGTGTCACAGTGTTGCTGAAAATGTTAAGGACCAACAAGCTCCACAGGTTAAATTTATTCAATAATTTCTGACTTTCACCTGGAAAGAAGTACCCCAATAATTGTAGGGGAGGCTAATAAAGCTCATGGCACATGCCCTTAAACCAAAAGCCACAATGCAATTCCTAGCATCAGCTCCATAGAGACACATTGATTTCTTAGTTTAAGCCCACCCACAAGTCTCAATCTCACTCATTTTCATCTCCAAGAAGAGGCATAAACTAACTTACCCCTTTGATTTGAGCCATCCATGACTAAATCAAGGTCTCTAATCCCTAGTGTTTTTTAGCCTTACCACAATTTGAGGTTTACTCTTTCCATTACCAAAGAAATTATACTAATCCCTCTTGTTTTGAGCCCACCCCAGGTTGCATTTTGTTGAGGCTGGAGTACAATGGAGAGCACAAAGAGGCCTCATGTGGCCATGCTTCCAAGCTCGGGCATGGGCCATATAGGCCCATTCGCTCACTTCGTCGAGCTCCTTGCGATAAACCATGGCTTCACTGTCACCTTCATTGTGCCTATCCAATTGTCTCAGTGCCTGAATCCTATAGCCTCAAGGCTCTCTTCTCCAAGGGCCTCGACATCCGCCCTCTCTGCTACTCCCTCCCCCCCCCCATCCCACAAACAATTCAGACCCTTTCTTGAAACAATGGGAACTCATCCGTGGCTCACTCGATGTGCTTGAGCCACTTATAGCAAACCTCACTGACCTCTCGGCTATCATAACTGATATAACCCTTGCAAGTGACACTAGTTTCACTCTCACTGACCACTTGGGCCTTCCGAATTACATCATGTTCATTTCTTCGGCCTCTATGCTCGCCTTTTTAGCGCATTTCGCATCCATTTTGACAAAACCTCACCGCATCCAATTTGACAAAACCTCACCAAAGAAAGTGTCCATATACCAGGCCTAGCTCCTTTGCCTGCTTCTTCTATCCCTTCAGCACTAAGAGACCCAAACCATGCATTCACCATTACATGCATTCACCAATATCTTTCGAACCAATTCGCTAGCTCTCCCTAAGGCCTCGGGCATACTCTTGATCATATTTTGAGCCCTCGATCCCGACGGTCTTAACGCCCTTGCCTTACAACCCAATATGCCATCTATCTTCCAATAAGCCCCTTGGTCCCTGAGCGATTGAGGCTCCTGGTTTGACAATCAACCAATTGGGTCAGTCCGATATGTGAGCTTTGGAAGCCAAACTGTGATCTGGAAAGAACAAATCGAAGAATTAAAGTTGCATGCTCCTCCAAGATCACAAAAGATTGTCAAACAAGTAAAAGTAATGAATGAAGAAAACCCAGGTACCGTACTACATGGTTTTGAGGTATGAAATCTATCCCACGTTACATGGTAAGGCCATATAGGAAAAAATGATTAAATAACTTTTTATTTTATGTTTAATATGCTTTGGTTATATTTTGGCTAATTATTTTATGAATATGTATGGAGTGTATGGACATTAAGTGATAGGTGTTAACAAATTTGAAAGAACTAATTTTTAAATACGCTATGTTTTAGTGCCTCCTTGTGCTAGAGTATGAACTACTTAAGGCAGTAATACATATAAAGATGTGATTTGATCATAGGCTTTGAGCCCTAATAATGAAATACGAGATATGTGTATAGCTCATTCAAATATGTAAGCACGAAGGGAGTGTTCTAATGGAACTCGGTCTAAGTGATCATTCTCCCAATAATGTCTATAATATGATGTGTTGCATATAATGATGATCTATTGATAAAGTCTCCATATTTGCCAAAAATGAAATATTTTGTCAATGTTTCAATAGACATTCTTCAGTCATGATTTATTTTGGATAAAATTATAAGCTGGTATTTACGATTTTTTTTTTTAGCCATGAACTTGACTTGATAGGAAATTTAAAAAAAGAATGCGGCCAAATGATTTATGAAGGCTAAGCATGTATTTTAAAATTAAAATTGGATGATTTGAGAAAAACCTAAGTTTATGAATATGATTTTGAGAAAACCACATAGTCTTGCAAAGTCTATTAAACTTTTATGAAAATCATTTTAAATTGTCATGCTATTATATATATACCAAGTCAATATTTTCTATTAAAGAGAAAAACATTGTGTCTTGACGGTATTTATAAAAATGAGAGAAAAAATGTCATGCACTGGTTTTTAAATACCTATGTTCCTTGATCCATGTTTCTGGTTATTTAAAATCTTCGATTACCTAAGACCTTGAACCATAAAGAATGTTGAAGGAAGGTCATCATGCTAGGCTTCATTGATACATGTCGTGTTGATTAGATAACTTGATTTGTATGGATTTACTACCAAGATGACTAGTATGGTTGAACATTTGTGGTTCATGAAGGTTTTGCATATTGTGAAACCAACTAGTATTGAATTACATATTGCATAAGACTTGTTATGTTATCTCATGATACATGTATAAGAATGTTGAGAATGTATATGTTGTATATGCAATAATTGAATGGGAGCTGCTACAGTTCCACATTTTTTTTTTAGGTGCTTGGATATGCAGATATATATGTGCAAGCTATCTCACGGATCCAGATGATGCAAAGTCTATAGCTGGATATGTGTTCTTGCTTGGAGGGGGTACAGTTTCTTGGAAATCAAAGAAACAAGAGGTGAACATAGAGCCAAAGTACGTCGCGTGCTGTTTGGCAGCCAAGGAGGCTGTATGAATTAATAAATTTTTTAATTGACTTGACTTTCACCCCGTGCGTTATGAGGCAATAAGGATTTTATATGACAACACGAAGACGATATGCATGTCAAAGGAGTTACGATTCCATAAGAACTCTAAACACATAAAAGCATGTTTTTGTCACCTGAAGAATGAAGTGAGATTGAGAAAGATCAAGATCCAGATAAACTAAATATTTATGTCGGTGCACTTGCTAATATTTGACAGGCCAAATGGAACAACAGCCTGTAATGTTGTTTACACATGAAACCCAGATGTGTGGTGATGATTGTATGGCTACAAAAGGGAACAACTTATTTGAAACTCTTTTGAGCCCATGGACATACGACCCCATGCGATGAAGGTATGTGATGGTCTTCTGCGACAACATATCCATTATTCATAATGCCATGTGAAAGATGGGCTATGACCACTTTTGGCAAATGATCCGAGTAGCAAAGAGAAAAAAGCATTGTATATATAAGTCTTTTTGTGAAAAGATTGATGACGAAAGCCATGATTATTGTATTGAAAGAGAATAAGTGAAAAATGCTTGAGAAAAAGATTGTAATTGGGAGATAGAGATGAGGATGAGAAAAAGTGAAGAAGAGATAATGTAAGGCCTTCAAAGGCTAAGTGGGAGATGTTGCGTATATGTGGCCTTTCAAGGCCTTGTGAGTGCTTGTAAAATGAAATAATATAGTGGAACATGAACTCAATGGGAGTGTGGTCCCTCATGGACCATAGTATGCAAACAAAGTTTGCAGATCCCGGACTGTGCTTAACGATCTAGGCCAGTCAGTTGGAAAACACCCATGGTACTTGGTTATAGAGAACATACTGAGAAGGGTTCTAATGGGTCATCCTTTGATGAAGTCGAAACATATGTCCGGATGAGTAAGCTTATGGACTGTGTGACCCTTGTGTGTTATGGTGGCCTAAAAAGACAGGAGCCAAAGCCTCATTTATGTGCCATCACATGACATGCATATTGATAGATCATTCGGAAAAGCAAGTAATCCACCTTCAGGGTGAAGCGTATGCATGTGCAAGAGATACCCCTATACGCCATAGCGTTGTGGTCGCATCAAGTCTAGGTGACCTTAACTCGTCTCTAAGGGCGGACCTGTAATCTACAGACTGGGATTGTAACCCCTTGGCTCATTGGCCAGACTTTGGTAACCTGCTAATGAGCCCTTGCTTGGACTGTAGATCATGGGAAACACTGGGTCGATCTGATAATGCAAGTGTGATATGTAATCCACAGTTGAAGGTGGAGTGCCCCATTATTGTTGATTCGATTCCTAAACCATATAGATCATTTTTCCATCAAATTAATTTAATTATGTTTGTTTTATGATAGAAATTATTTTAGAAGTATTATTTGAATTTTTATGAACCATTGGATATTTTATTTATAATTTTAGATTTATAAACTTAAAGATATTGATTTTACCATGGTTTAAATATTCAAATAATATTCTAAAATTATTTTATTGATTTTAAAAATATAAAGATACCATGGGGATCTATTGTGCACATGGGCCCACCATATTTTTAGAAGGTGGGGCCCATGAGTACCTCCCTTGGGTGGCACACCCCACCCTTATTCTCTTTTCTATTTTTTAGTGATATGACATGTGGCCATATGGTTGAAAGATATTGATTAAACATTGACTTGATATATATTTGAAAGATTTTGTGGAAAGATTGAATAGACTTGTGCTATTTTATGGTATGCACAATATTTTGATTAGATTTAATGTATTTAATTTCTATTGATGGGGAAATGGTTTAAGAAAAGGGGATAATGGTTCATGCACCTTCCATAATGTTGATGACCTATCTATGGAATAGATGACTTAAATCTCTCACCCCACAAGTCACTCAAGATCACTGATTCATATTCAATGTCACAAGAAGAGGCAAGCCAAAGAAAACATTAAGAAACCCTAATCTTATTCAAATCCTATAAAAAATGGATTGTTTCTACCCAAAAATCTTACACATCTTATCTATTGTACATAATTCTATATTTCTCTCTCATATCCCACAAAAGGGGCACACCCCACTCTCTCATCTTTGATCTCTCTCTCCCACATTGTAAAAGAACCTAAGGGTTTAAGTTATTGAGTTTTTCTCTCTCATATCTCTCAACTATGGATTTATGGTTAAGGGTTTTAGAGTCTAACAAAAAGAGAATCCATCTCTCTCAAGCTAGGTTGCTAAGGGAATTCACCTAGAGTTCGAGTTTGTGATTAAAGAGGTTCATATTCTATTAGTGTACCTTGGCTTAAACTTGCTTTCCCGATTGAGATTGAAAGTTGATCATTGATCTCGCGTCATCGGATGGTGGTGGCTCGGTATGGGGTGTAATAAGTCCAGTTGGGGTAATCTCTGACACTTTTTTTTTGTTTCTTGTCATATTTAATTATATTGTCTTTATATTCCCAAGTATAAGAATCGCGGATATTTTCTTTGTTTAAAGAAAATTAGTTTCATGACATCAAAGTTTGTAAGATCTTAGATTTGTTAGTTTTATTTTCTTTGAAGCAAAAGTTATTGTAATAAGACTACTAGTAAGTGATCTTTGCCAAAAGAAAAGAAAATGGGTAAAAAATAAAAAAAATAAAAAAATATATTCCCAGGCAAGATTGCATTACTCTTTCTTTCACACCAATCCGTCGGTGGGTTCATGACCCACTGTGGGTCGAACTCGATATTCGGGCTGCTTGGTATGGGGTGCCGGGGTAGTCGATAGAGCCGGACTTGGGGTCTGGCAGGAGGGGTGGTGTAGCGAAACGGTTGTGTACTGAGAAAAAGCTTGCGAGCGTGTGCAATCATTCATGAGTGATGTTAGTGTGAGAGAAGGTGCAGTGAGGATGAGAGAGGAGGCAACGAGAGGGAAGGTGTGGAGTCCTATTTGGAGCTAGTTAGGGCCATGGAGAAATGGAAGGCCCAACCATAGCTAGTGTTAAGTGATAAGTGATTTGTGGCTATAACAATAATATGCTTGTCTTTGACATTGTTTTTTTGGGTGAGTTAGTGGGAAGAGGTCTCTACTCTTGGTAGGAATTGAGCCTCGGACGTAGCGTTGCCGATCGTCAAGAGCTAACGATTAAGCCACAACTCTCTTCCTACTTGTCTGTGACATAAAATCATATTTATGTCATGTGGCTTCTATTAATGGCTCATTCGGACATTATGGTAGTCATACCATTGATATGAAAGATATAACCATGTTTATCTCATTGAGCAATCCCCAAAATATGTAGCCTTAAACACAGTGTTATCATGTTCTCTACTACTATCCCGAATTGATCTAAGTATTTGGCTTCATGCCCTAAACCAGATTGAACTAAATCAATTCCCCACTAAAATGAATTTAGTAAAATTTTATCATGTATATACGTAAAAGCTGCTATAGAATATACAACATTTTCATCATCGTCATCCGAGCCTTATCCAGGTTGGCTACACGAATCTTGCTCCGCCATTCTATTATATTAAGAGCCATACTCTCATTCAAATCATACATCATCATATCCCTTATCATTGCTCCATTCATGGCCTTTAGAGATTTCACTTTACTTTTTTAGAACCTTTCACTTGAACTAAATCACCCCACCTAACTTTATTATATTTAGTTTATGCTACATATGGCCAGCCTACCTAAGTTTATTTTTTCTCATGTTATTACCTATTGGAACCAGATATTTGACGATTTTGTAGGATGTGCTTTTTATTAAAAATGCCAAGTTGTACCTATTTTTTATTTTTCTAGTTATACGAATGCAGTCCCCCCAATCTTCTGAACAACCAAAGTCCTGTTTTTTTTTTTTTTTGGTCCAAAACGAAGAGCTCTCATAATGAAATTTGATAATTACTTGAACAATGGTATTCATATCCAAGAAGTGCCCTTCCTTCAAAAAATAAAACAGGTTTTTGGTTTTACAGTGGGGTGTCTTGGTGGCATTGAGAAATAGAAAAAAATTTATATAAAGGTGAGGCCCTAAACAATCAAATTAAGCCCCACCTTAAAAATTCACTAAAAGAGGTTATGTCAATGCCTAAAAGTCACCAAATTGATCATCTTGACCTCAAGATGTATGGACCTGAGAAAAAGTGGATTTTAAGTCTTGAAAATAGTGCATCTTGTATTGTATTTTTTGGATTGTCAATTTTTATGATTTTCAAGTATTCATAGATCTGCTCCATCTATTGTATTTTTTAAGCTTTAAATTTCATAATTAGATATGAAAATAAATTTTCAGGCCATCACAACAATTTCCAATATTGAAACAACATATTTTGACACTATTTGAAAATGCGCCTCAACCTCATACAAACCACACCCTCAGAATTAAGCTGGGTTGATAAAAAATATGCTGCCATGGTAGACCACAATGGAACACTGCCTTTATTAATGGGTATAGGAAAAATAATAATATAAAATAGGAAAAATATCTTGATGCCCCCTATTTTTAGGTTTTATTTCATAATAGACCCAAGATTTTAAAAGATATATTGAGGCATAAAAATTGTAGATTTTATTTATTTTAACCCCCGTAGCTACTTTAAATTGTTTGTTTAGACCAAACAAATTTAAAACGATATTTATTTTTTAAAAGCCATCCTCTCAAAGTTCTCTCTCTTTCTATTCTCTCTCGCACCCTCACCCTCTCTACTCCCGAATACACAGTATAAGGAGAGAAATAGAGGTGTTTGGATAAACACAAGAAGCAAGAGAGGTGTTTAGTGATGAGAGGTTACCGGGAAAAGAGAGGTGTTTTGATAAATACAAGAAGAGATAGAGATATTTGGATAAACACGAGAGGTGAGAGATGCTTAGTAGTGAGAGGTTATTGGGAGTAGTGGGAGGTTATTGGGAGGAGTGAGAAAGATGTGTTTAGATAAACACATGAAAAGAGAAAGAGGTGCTTGATGGTGAGAGGTTATTGGGAGGAGTGAGAGAGATGTGTTTGGATAAACACAGGAAAAGAACAAGAGGTGTTCGAATAAACACGGATGAGAGAGATGCTTGGTGGTAAGAGGTTATCGGGAGGAGAGAGGGGAGTTTGTATAAATACGGAAGAGAAATAGAGGTATTTAGATAAACACGGGAGGATAGAAAAATTAAAACATGGAGAAACAGATAAGTTTGGGGTATATAAATGAAGAGAGATAAATGATTGAGTTTAAAGAGAACATGTTTTTCTCACATTTGTTTAGGTTAAATAATAGATTTAAAGTGGCCAAGAATTAAAAGATATTTTTTGAAACTTTAAATCTATTAAAAAATAAAATCTAAAAATAAAAGATATAAAGATATTTTTCTTAAAAAATATTACCGGCCATAACAACCAATAAAACGGTTATTTCCTTTCACAGTCATATGGAAGACAACCTACGAAGACCCTTGGTTGAAATATTGGAATGCGCAACTTTTGGAAATAGTAATTGCCATAAGAATCTCCCCACCTGATTGAGACCCATCTTTTCAGTATCACGTGGGGCGTGTGGAGCCTCCAAGCCAATTGAAATTTTTTAAAGGATCCACATGTCATCCATGGATTTTTTCTATTTTAGAGTATTTGGCATCGAAACTTCTTCTAGTTTAATTGTTTAGGCCCTCAATCTTATATAAATTTTTTCTATTTTTAAGGGCATATAAATTTTTTCTATTTTTAAGGGTATGTTTGGATAGGTAGAAATTAAAAATTTTGAATATTTGAAATTCATAAAAATCTACGGATTTCCAAATATCAAATATTCTTCAAATTATCATTATAATTGGTATGGAATGGATTACTTTATTCTATGACTTTTTATGCGACATAGACAACTAGTATATTTTTTAAAAAAATAATACTAAATTAGAATTTATACTATCACATAAATTAGATATTTCTATTTTCCTACACATTTTTTATATCTTTATGATTTTTAAAATTTTTATAATTTATTGATCACATAACAACATATCTCCTTGCATCGGGGCCTCATCAAAGCCGCATCTGGATTCGGATCTCCGACCGCATCAACTCCGTATCTGTTTTTTATAACATTGGACCATACACCTTATTGGGAAGATGTAGTTGACCAATAGCCCTGCAAAATTTGAATTCAAAACTTGGTTCAAAGCTAGATGTTATCATTGTACTTGATGGACTTTGTAGTGTATATTCTAAATGAAGACTTAAATCGAAAGATACCCTTATGGTATGTAAATAATATGTTTCTTATTTTTTTTTCCTGGTTATTTTGAAATAGTAGAAGAAATGTTAGTATTTTTTATTTTGTAAAATACTTGTGTATATTTCAAATTACCACATGAAACTGCTCTCTTGAATAGTAAATTTGCAACCACCAAGCACTCTATATAAGGGACTATCTTTTTTATTCTCTAGACAAATTTTTACAACATCAAAGAGCACTCAGCCCTCTCTTTCTACACTCATTTTTATCTCTTTCTCTCTCTAAAAACACGAGACTTTGACGCTCTACAATGGGCTTTAAGATCCGTGCATGGAACTTTGAAGCATTGAAAAAGAGAATATTTTGTTTCCTATATCCCGATAACGAATTGCCCTTCTTATGTATACCAATTATAGTATTGAAGGGGGACAAATATTATCCTAAAAAAACGCTCTTGCGTGCCCAAAAACAAAAAGGTATTTGGCCTATTTAGTTTTTTCTTAACCCTATTTTCACCTACCTAATTCCCAACACTTTCTTCTTTTGTATGTCGTAATCCGGGTTCGACTTTGCTTTGTCATCTAAGTGAAAACTAGCCCATGACAATTGCTATTATCAAAAGAGATTATATAATAGAAGACCATTCACTTTTAATACGAAGATGTCACAATTATTTTTTAATCCATTAGAAATATAATGGATTAAAATATGTTCAATTAATAATGCATCCCCAACCACCGGATTTCACATCGAACAGTCAATAATGATTGTGTCATTCTTACATAAAAAATATATGATCTCATTGTATATATTTCTTTATAAAATCGATATGTTTTTGGACGGTCTAGATTGCCTAAAATTCATCTCTTTTATTTTCTAATTTAATCTCTAATTATATCAAATAATATATGCAATATAAAGACAAGTCAGAAATGCACAATCACAAGAGAAGCAAATAAAAACGAAAATTACAAGTCTACCCAATCGATTTGATGGGACTCAATTAATTATAGTGAAAATATCTCCGTAGATTTTATTTTCAACGTTTATTTATCTATTCATCTAAGATTGCAAAAACCTATTTTACTACATAAAAATTTATACTATTATATCTCATAACCTTGTAAACATATTTTATTTATTTATTACAAATTTTTTTAACGCAAACAAATTTAAAAAGGATATTAATTTTAAACTCCTCTCTCTCTCTCTCGACATGATTCCCTTTCTCTCTCCCCTGATCAACCTCCCAAATCCCTCTCTCTCTCTATCTTCCCCAACTCTTTAGAGCCAGGGAGGCCATGGGAAAGCTCAAACTTTGAGGTTTCAAAGGTAGCCGGAGCTCGATGGACACAGTGGCCGGAACCGTGTTTCTCCAGCGAAATGATAGGGGATCCACTTTCACGGCCTCCATTTTGGCTGGAATTTTGACCAAAATGTGCAGGGAATCGAAGCAGCAAAGGAATTAGGGTTTGATGACAGTAACTTTGGCACAAATTTAAAGATAGATTGGACAGAACTACGAGTTGGTGCTTGATGGCAGGAAAATCGACAAGAAATTGCAGGAAGAAAGAGAAAACGCAGATAATGCTGATTGTAGTTTTATTGCCTGAACTTTAGGGTTTCACGGACTGAATTTAGCCCCAATTTACATGAATAACAGAGAAAATGAGTGAGGGCGGGGCTCGGGCCATAGCAACCTAGTGAGCAAAGTAGGATAGGCTATTTCTAGTGTAACGAGCTCAGTAAAAAAGCTTCCTTAGTGAGCGGGGTAGATTGGGGGCGACTCAATGACCGGCTCTTTCTCGCAGAGCGATTTGGGATTCTATTAGATAACCGGAACCATTCGGCCGCCGTTGATATCGCCACCCACAATATAACTCGCATTAGCCGCTGCTATTAGTCGATTTCCGGTGAAGGTTCCAGCCCAATAGTAGATTTTTGGTGAAGACATGGCCAATATTTTGGAAACGACTCCGTGAAATAGGAGTCTTGATCGTCTTTTTGGGCTTGAAGTTTGTTTTCTCTGCTTGTTTTGCCGTGAAAAAGTCACTAACGCCAGAGAAAAAAACCCATCTCTTTTCCCAAACACTTTTGCGGCGATCTCGATGCATTAATCTCTGGGAAAGGAGATTTGCCAGGAAAGGAGATTGCGGGACCTCGTCGGAGAACGTGGCCCATTTTCTCTACAATATCCCGGCTTCCACCATTGTTGAGCTTGAAAGAAATGGGTCGTAGAAAGAGAGAGGAAGAAGTCTAGAGGGAAAAACTCGAGGAGAGATTGAAACTGCGAGGAGAGAGTTAAAAAAATAAGTATTTTTTAATTTGTTTGAGTTAAAAGTTTAAATAAAAATAAACAAAGTTATTCGGGGGCAAGGGGATAGATATCAGAATTTTGGGTTTAGAAAGAAAAAAAAGAAAAAAATGAGGTTTATGGATTTCTCAAAGTTCATATTTTAAACGAAGGAGCAAGAACATAATCTAGTCATGAAGCTTATCACCGTCCAATCAATGAAATCGAGTAAATTGAAAGTCCACACTCACATCCTCCATCTTCAAAACTAATAAATCTACTCTTCAAAACTCTCTCTATCTTGAAATTTTGTAGGTTGTAAAGTTTAGATTATCCCATATATATATATATATATATATATATATATATGAAAAAGCAGGGATTAGCCCACTAATTTATAACCCAACGATCCAGATTGAATTTGGGCCGATTTGACGATTACGGATGTCCGGTAGTGCTTGAATTTTATTATTATTTTTTTAAAAAATCCAAATCATTTAAAATTTTAGGTGTGTGTTCTTCTCATCAAGATGTACCTAATAAAAATATAAAAAATAATAATTCGTGAAAATAAAATGACTAAAATACCCCCATAAAACTTTTTGGGGGTATTTTGATCAATTTATTTATGTAAAATATTTTTTTGATATTTTTCAAAGATTCACTTATTTTTTATAAACGCACGTCTAAAATTTCAAATGATTTGGATTTATAGAAAAAAAATAAAATTAAAAAATTACGGGATATCTGTGATCGTCAGATTGGTCCAGATTCAATTTGGGCAGTTGAGCTCAAGCTTATATGTTCATATGAGCTAGTAGGCTAATCCCAGCTTTTTCCATATATATATATATATATATATATATATATATATATATATAGCTTAAACACCCATGAGAAACATATGTTTCACAATGACTTAGGTTAGGTAAATTGATATAAAATATATAAATAGTAGGTTATTCTATACGGGCAAACTTTCCATCTTTCCTATTGCATAAAATTTATAGGGGAAAGTTTATATAGAGCCGAGGCTCTAAACCATCAAATTGGAGCCTACATAAAAAATTTCACTAGAAGAGGTTGTTTTGATGCCCAAATATCCTCAAATTGATCATCTCGCCATCAAGACGCATGGATATGAGAAAAAAATGGATTTCAAGTTTTGAAAATAGTGTATTTTGTAACACATTTTTGGACCGTCAATTTTCAATATTTTCAAGTTTTCATAGATCTGTCGATCTACACTATTATTGAAGCTTTAAACTTCGTAAATAACGATGAAAATATATTTTAAAACTATCACAAATATTTTAGTATTGAAACCACATTTATTGACATTATTTGAAGGTAGGCTCTAATTTGATTGTTTAGAGCCTAGGCTCAATACAAACAACACCCAAACTTCACTCATGCAACTGTCTATTTGAATGGATGACTGAGATGACCCTAATCACAATGTTACATCTCTACTCTATTTTATTTTTAGATTTTTTTTTCTACAAAATATTTAGCCACCGAATTTTGGGCGCCCACTCATCTCTTAAACTTACATTTGTAAAAAATATAAAAACAATATTTTCAATAAAATAAAATGATCAAAATACCTTAAAAAGTTTCAAGGGGTATTTTGATCATTATATTCTATCAAAAAATCATTTAAATAGTTTTTTTAGGTACATCCCATTGAGAAGATGGCAGGTATCAAATTTCATATTCATACAATTTGTAAAAAAAAAAACTAAAGGGAAAATCTAGATCAAATGGTCCATAGATCTGATATAAATTGATCGCTAGATAAAAAAAGTATATATTTTCTTCATACAATTTGTAGAAAAAAAAACTAAAGGAAAAACCTAGATCAAATGGTCCATAGCTCTGATATAAATTGAACGGCTAGATAAAAAAAGTATATATTTTCTATGGTGTAGGGGAAGTATAGAAAGCTTTTCCTATTAACAAATATTCGGAATCACGACACCGTAGCTTGTAGATATCATGACCGTCCAATGGTTAGGTACATTGATATAAAGTACATAAATATTAGGTTATTAGCAAATATTGGGAATCGCATCAATAGCTTTTACTTGACATAAAGGTCCAAATGGTTAGGTACTTAAATATAAAGTATTAAATATTTAATAAATACAGGAAATAACAACCATGGCTTCTACCTAACAAGGATAAAGGTTAGGTGCATTATATATAAAGTATCCGAATCACTCCCTTGAACAGTGCAATGCAACAGGCTTTGTGTCCATGACAGAGATTGCTTTCTAAGTTTTTCAAACCACCACACTTCGAAGATTCGAAGTTCTTGCAATGGCAGGCCAAGAGCACCGAAGGCCTCATGTGGCCATGCTACCAAGCTCAGGCATGGGCCACTTAGCCCCGTTCACTCGCCTCGCCACCCTCCTCGCAAAAGACCATGGCTTCACCGTCACGATCCTTGTGCCTACTTCACTTGTCTCAGTTCCTGAGTCGCGAACCCTCGATGCCCTCTTCTCCTCAGGCCTCGACATCCACCGTCTCCCCTACTCTCTTCCCCCACCTCTCTCTGATAACATCGACCCATTCTTTAAACAATGGGGTCTCATTAGTCGCTCGATCGATGAACTAAAGCCCATTCTTGAAAACCTCAATGGCCTCTCTGCTCTCATAACCGATATAAGCCTCGCGGGCGCAATGCTTCCCCTTACTAACCAATTGGGCATTCCAAATTATATCTTCTTTACCTCCTCTGCCTTGATGCTAGCCTTCGTTGCACACTTCCCATCCCTCTCGACTGATTTCGCCAACCACCCAGTTGACATCCCAGGCCTACCTCCATTTCCTCCAGCTTCGATCCCTCCAGCTTTGAAAGACCCGAACCATGCATTCACCACTCTCTTTCAAGCCAATTCGAATGCCCTCCCCAAGGCCACAGGCATAATCTTAAATACCTTTAGAGCTTTCGAGACTGACGCTCTCAGTGCCCTTGCTATGCAAGCCCATGTCCCCCCAATCTTCCCCATAGGCCCATTGCCTCCTGATCCACTGGGTCCATCAGCTCCCATGGATTGGCTTGACGGGCAACCGAATGGGTCGGTCATATATGTGAGCTTTGGAAGTCGAACTACCATATCGAAAAACCAAGTTGACGAATTGGGGGCTGGGCTTGAGGCTAGTGGAGTGAGGTTCTTGGCGGTGGTCAAGTCCAAGGTGGTGGATGAGGGGGCTCAGGGGTTGTCTGTGGTTAAGGGAAGGGGAATAGTGGTGGACGGTTGGGTTGATCAGGGTTCAGTGCTTGGGCACCAATCAGTTGGTGGGTTCGTGAGCCATTGTGGTTGGAACTCAGTGGCTGAGGCGGCTTTGAATGGGGTGCCTATACTGGCTTGGCCTCAATTTGGCGATCAGATGATCAATGCTGGCGTGGTGGAGAAGAGTGGGCTTGGGGTGTGGCCTCAGGGTTGGTGCGGTGAAAGGGTTGTGAATCGAGAAGATGTTTGCAAACAAATAAAAGGATTTATGGGGGATGTGTGTGCGAGGGAGGGTGCAGCAAGAGTGAGGGAGGAGGCAAGGAAAGCGGTTGCTGATGGTGGGGATTCTCATTTGGGGCTCGTGAGAGCCATGGAAAAATGGAGTCACCATTAGGTAGCTGATGGTTGATAAATCATTAATAAAAGCTTGAGTTTGATGATAAGATTTGATCTCTCTCTCTCTCTCTCTCAATAACTTCATATAACAGCACCTGACCAACACATAAAGGGAAACATGAATGCACATATGCATGCCTATAGCTCCCACATAGTCTCCTCCATATGTCTTGAAAGCCTCTCAAGCACGTCATGTATCTGTACAGTCAATGGGCTCGATGCATCCCCGACTGTAAATGAGTGCACTCTGTTCTCAACCTCTATGGAGCTCCAACCAGGCAATTTCCTCACCCTTCGCTCTCTCATCATCTCTCTCACCATTTTCACACCATCCCACCTTCCTGCCTCCGCATATATATTCGACATTAACACATAATAACCTGGTGTTTCAGACTTGAGATCAAATAGCTGATTAGCTGCAATTTCTGCAATCTCAACGTCCATGTGAAGCCTACAAGCATGAAGCAAGGCTCCCCATATAGCCTCTTGAGGCTTTATGGGCATCTTCGTTATGAATTCCAGAGCTTCATTGAGCTTTCCAGCTCTCCCTAAAAGATCAACCATACAAGCATAATGCTTCATCGAAGGACTAATTCCATAATCTCTACTAATTCTATTAAAGCACTTCCGGCCTTCGGTGACCAGCCCCTTGTGACTGCAAGCTGCTAAGATTCCTGTGAAAATGATGTCGTTGGGTTGTAGTTTTTCTCTTTCTAGGTCTCTGAGCAAAGAGAGGGAATTTTCTGCGTCGCCATGAATGCCATACCCACTTATCATTGCACTGTAACTCACAATGTTTTTCTCTCTCATCTCATTGAACACACTTCTTGCTACCTTAGGATATCCACATTTTGCGTAAAGGTCTATGAGAGAGGTGCCCACATAAACATTCAAGAGAAATCCAGCTTTGGTGGAAAAGCCATGAAAAGACTCGCCCATTTTTAGAGAACCCAACCATGAACAAGCTAAAATAACACTCACCATTGTGATTGGATCAGGAAGCACATCATTCGATCTCATCCCCTGAAACAAGACTAGAGCTTCGTGCCCAAAACCCAATTGAGAATAACCTGATATCATGGAATTCCATGTAACAAGATCCTTCTCTTGAATACTTTCAAATATACAGGAAGATTCATCTATCATACCACACTTGCCATACATATCTATTAGTGCATTCCTTACTAGTAAATTGCCTTCTAATCCAAGCATAATTACAAGTTTATGAATTGACAATCCTTGTTTTGGGGAGCCTAATTTCGCACAAGCTGAGAGAACACTCGCAATAGTGAGAGAATTTGGCAATAAAGCCAGCCTTCGCATCTCCCTAAAAAGCTTCAGAGCATCAAAAGGGGAGCCTTTTTGGGTGTATCCGGAAATCATGGCTGTCCATGAAACCACATCTGTGCTATGCATATCATCAAAGATTGCACAAGCATCAATAAGAGTTCCACACTTCGAGTACATATCCAATAGAGCTGTTGCAGTGAAAGAATTAGAATTTAATCCAGTTTTGATCATGTAACAGTGAACCCATTTGCCTTGATGCCCATAATTCAGTCGAGAACAACCTGAAAGCAAGCTCACCATAGTAAACTGGTTAGGTTTGACCTTGGCCCTTTGCATTGGATTAAAGAAGACCAAGCTTTCTTCAGGGGCTTCATTCTGCAAAAAGCCAGCAATCATGGAGGTCCAAGCAACCACATTTTTCTCAGGCATTTCGTCAAAGACTAATTTGGCATCATCCATTATCGAGCATTTCATGTACAGATTGATCAAACCCGAAAAGATAAAACTATCAGGATTGCCCATTTTGATAATCTGGGAGTGTATTTCTCTCCCTACATTCAAAGATCTTAGTTCTGAACAGGCCCTCAGTACTATAGCGAAAACTCTATTATCACTCTCTAGACAGTAAACTTTCATGCTCCGGTAAAAACAAAGAAGTTCAGAATACAAATTAGATGTTAAGTATAGCCCAAGCATCAGCTTCCATGAATAAAGATCAGGGTTTTTTATATGGTTAAAAATCAACCGGCCCGATTCCCAGCTTCCTAATATAAAATACATCGTTAACATCTTTGTTACGCTAAATAAATTCTCAGAGAAACCCAGTACCAAGAACTGGGCGTGTAACTTCTTTAAAGATTCCACGTTTTTGCAAGAACCCAACATGGAAACCAGCCGGTTTTGATCTATTTCCACCGGTTTCAGCTGCTCTTGAACAGAAACCAGTGTGAAACATCGCAAACTCTTGCAAAGAATTTCAGTGAGAGAGAGTACATGATTGTTTGTCAGTGAGGAAGGATAGCTACGAGTACCCAGGCTCCTGCAAGAACCCAGCATGGAAAAGTAGTGTGTTTCGATCTGAATAGACTGGTTTTACCAGTCCACGCAAATGGAAGAGAGAGAAGGTTTTCGATTTTTGAGGAAGAAGCCTAGAGAGAGAAAAGGGTGTGAGGGGGGATGAGAGAGAGAGAGGATTACTAGAAACCATATCTGGTAATACAAAGCAAAGCAATGTGGGCTCTTAACGGGTGCCAAGCAATGGTTTAAAAAACGGATCGGTAACCCGGATTGGGCTTCCAAAAAATCGATCCGGATCGGCGAATCGGCTATTCGGATCGAAAATCGGGTGCATCGGTCATAATGAAGCTTAAAAAAAAATCCGAAAAAATTATTAAAATTCATTATAAATATTGTTTTTTAGGAATTCAATAAAAAATGGGGGTACTCCATTAAGAATTTTCATGTTTTTGAATGAATATGCGAATATTGATATGTTCTTTCCCTGCATGAACCGCCATTCAGCATTTAATTTACATCACACAAAAGGATAAACATATAATTATCATGGAATAAGTATATCAACTTACATGGACTACAATAAAGCATAAAATTAGTAACATATGATCTAAAAATAAAATGATAGACGACGTTATTGTTCTTCTTGGTCACGCTGGTGCCATTGATTGAATTCGTTTAACAATTCATTGATTCGATCTAAAAACGAATCATCGATATTAGCAGGCGTCTGACTATTATCAAATCCCTGAGTGTTAGTGTTTTGTTGTGTTCCCAATCTAAAATCTCCGAAGATTGTCCATCCTTCATGCTCACCTGCACTGTCGTGCTCATCCCTACACTGTTGCTGTTAGGACTCGATATGTGAATAATATGGCTGGGATAGGGTGGCCTCAGAATCATCATCTCTCTCATTTTCTCTTTGAATAATATGGATTAAAAAAAAAATAACAAATTTTCAAAAAAATCGATCATGGATTAAAAAAAAAAATCACAAATTTTCAAAAAATTCTATCATGGATTACAAAAAAAAATTTGATCATGGATTAAAAAAAAAAAAATCACAAATTTTCCAAAAATTCTATCATGGATTACAAAAAAAAATTCGATCATGGATTAAAAAAAAAAAATCACAAATTTTCAAAAAATTTAATCATGGATTACAAAAAATTCGATCATGGATTACAAAAAATTCGATCATGGATTACATAAAATTCGATCATGGATTACATAAAATTCGATCATGGATTACAAAAAAAAACAAAAAATTCAATCGTGGATTACAAAAAAAGAAAAAAACAATTCGATCATGGATTACAAAAAATTCAATCATGGATTACAAAAAACTCTATCATGGGTTACAAAAAAAGCAAAAAACAAAAAATTCAATCATGGATTACAAAAAAAAAAACAAACATTTCGATCATGGATTACAAAAAAAAAACAAACATTTCGATCATGTATTACAAAACGTTCGATCATGGATTACAAAAAATTCTATCATGGGTTACAAAAAAAAAAAAAAAATCAAAAAATTCGATCATGGATTACAAGAAAAAAAAACAAATATTTCGATCATGGATTACAAAAAATTCGATCATGGATTACAAAAAATTCTATCATGGGTTACAAAAAAGCAAAAAATTCGATCATGGATTACAAAAAAACAAAAACAATTCGATCATGGATTACAAAAAAATCGATCAAGTATTACAAAAAAATCTATCATGGATTACAAACAACAAAAAAAAAAAAAAAAAAAAAAAAAAAAAAAAAAAAAAAACAATTCCGTACTGGACTCGCCGATTCACTGTTCGGACTCGCCGATTCCGTACAATGAATCGGCGAGTCACTGTACAGAATCGTCCGGTTCTCTCTAGAACCGGACAATTTCCGATTTTTTAGTCGATACGATCCACTTTTTGCGATTTTCGAGTCGAACCAGGTTCGACTCGGCGTTTTTTAAAACGCTGGTTTAATGGGTGCGAAGCAATGGTTTAAAGAGCGGATCGGTGACTTAGGTTGCGCCCCTCAAAAATTGATCCAGATCGATGAATCGGCGATCTGGATCGAAAATCGGCCGTATCGGTCATATTAAAGTTTCAAAAAAATTCTAAAAAATTATTAAAATTCATTATAAATATTGTTTTTTAGAAATTCAATAAAAAATGAGGGTACTCTATTAAGAATTTTCATTTCTTTGTATGAATATGCGAATATTAATATGTTCTTTCTCTGCGTGAATTACTATTTACCATTTAATTTACATCACACAATAGGATAAATATAGAATTATTATGGAATAAATATATCAACATACATGGACTATAATAAAACATACAATTAGTAACATATGATCTAAAAATAAAATGACAGACGACGTTGTTCTTCTTCTTGGTCACGTTGGTGCCATTGATTGAATTCGTTTGACAATTCATTGATTCGATCTAAAAACGAATCATCGATATTAGCAGGCGTCTGACTATAGCCAAATCCCTGAGTATTAGTGTTTTGTTGTGTTTCCAATCCAAAATCCCCGAAGCATCAATATTCTATCAACATGTAATTTTTTCAACAAAAACTTTAACAATAAAAATTAAAACTATGGTTTAATACCTCATTATAATTAAAACAAAAAACAAAAAAAAACAATTCTTCATAGAGCCACCTAACATCATTCATTCCAACTCAAAAATGCATTAACAACAAATTAAAAAAATACAATTTTGCATTAAAAATATAATAACATGCATTTTTTTGTATAAATAATCTATCAACATACAACTTTTTCAACAAAAAATTTAATAATAAAAATTAAAAATATGGTTTAATACCTCATCATAATCAAAACCTCGTCGCTATTTTCACATCTTTTTGGAAATTCACGATTTTTCAAGAAAAATCGATCATGTATTAAATAAAAAAACAAAAAAAAATAATTCTTCACAGAGCCACCTAACATCAGTCATTCCAACTAAAAAATGCATTAACAACAAATTAAAAAGATATAGTTTTGCATTAAAAATATAATAACATGTATTTTTTTGCATAAATAATCTATCAACATACAATTTTTCAACAAAAACTTTAACAATAAAAATTAAAAATATGGTTTAATACCTTATGATAATCAAATCCTGGTCACGATTTTCACATCTTTTAGGAAAATCATCCTTTTTCAAAAAATTCAATCATGGATAAAAAAAAAAAAAAATTACAGCAAACTAAAACAATAAAAAGTAAAAATATGGTTTAGTACCTCATGATAATCAAAACCTGGTCACGATTTTCACATCTTTTAGGAAAATCATCACTTTTCAAAAATTTAATCATGGATAAAAATAAATAAAAAGAAAAGTACAGCAAACTCAAACAATAAAAATTAAAAATATGGCTTAATACCTCATGATAATCAAAACCTTATCACGATTTTCACATCTTTTCGGAAAATCACAAATTTTCAAAAAATTCGATCATGGATTGCGACAAAAAAAAAAAAATTCTGTTCTTCACAGCGCCACCTTACATCAGCCATTTCAACTCAAAAATCCACCTCCAAACGAATAAATTACATCCAATTGAGTACATGTTTTGATAAACAACACTATAAAGAATCAAAACCCTAAATTATGAACACATTACCATTAATAAATCAAATCAAATCGATTAAATTGAGCAAAAAAAAAAAAACGCAGTTCTTCACAGACAACAGTTATTGAATCTAAAATATGAAGCTCAAATTGAATAAATCAAATCAAATTGAATACATCTGATTATAAACAGGACTATAACGATTCAAAACCCTAGAAATCTAAACATTATTTGTAATATATCGTGAACAATAGATCGAAAGGCAAAAAAAAAAAAAAGGCAAATTTTTTTTTTCACAGACATCACTGTGTTATTCTAAAAACTCAGGCTGCAATTGAGTAAATTTAATAAAATTGAATATGGTAAATGATAAAATACATGATAAAGATTAAAACCCTACAAATTTAACTGATTATTTTCAGAGTATGGACTGAAATTGATCAAATGGCGGAAAAAAAAAAACACAGAGTTCTTACCTGGTTTCGTGAACCCGTGGCTTCAATCTCCAAATTAATATGTTTTTCTCAAAGATAATCACAAATGCGTAATAGAAATTTCTAATGAACACATTTACGATCAATATGTCTCAAACTTTTCACAAATTCATGCCCTATTTGGAATGAAACAAAACGAAAAGCGGAAACCCTAAAACCCACAACTTCATGAACCAAAAAATTGCAATTTTTCAACCATTTAATGCATGAAAAGGCTAAAAAGAGCTGCATAACGCCTAAATATTCGATCACATGACAAAAAGAAGAAGAAAAATGATAAAAAAAAGATAAAATTTAAAGAAACCCGTGAAGAATACTGTGCAGCCCGTGTTCTTCATGAGACTCGCCGATTCTATACAGTGAATCGGCGATGCACTATACAGAATCGCCTGGTCTCTCTAGAATCGGGTAATTCTGTGTAAAATACCAAAACCGACACGGACTGTGCCGATTCCTGAGTCGAACCAGTCGAGTCCGGTTCGACTCGACGTTTTTTAAAACACTAGTGAGAAGCATTGATATTCTTCATCACCCAAGTTGTGTATTCTTCCATTTTTGGTCGGCAGTAGTTTATACAAGCTCGTGATTTGTTTATCCAATTTAAAGTTCTTTCAACCATAAAACATTAAAAATCCCTTCTCTCGTGGTTCCTAAGCTTCCAAGTTTTTTGAAAAAGATGCAAATAGAGAGTGAATTATGAAATGCCAAAGAAAACGGGTAAAATGTATGGACATAAACCAGAAAAGGATGAATAACATGAATTGTAAAATAGAAACTAAGGAAGAGGAAATCAGTCACACTACATACTCACACAAAACAATAATCACCATTATTATGGAATTAATTATACAAATTGTTAACTCACAGATAGTCGGACACCCATTTGGGCCCGCACATTGACATTTACAAAGGCATCATCTATAACACTAAAAAACCACCAGGCCCCATGAGCTCCCTCTCTCTCTCTCTCTCTCAGCACATATTCTCACTTGCCTTAAAGGAAAGGCTCGGGGCCAAAACCGTCCCCGAAAATCTCTGCACTCTACGCCTCCTCCTCGTCGTCTTTCCCCACGAAATCCCCTGCAATTGCCCCACCTCACTCTCCAGCTCGCCTCCAAGGTCCACCTTATCCCTAGGTCCACCTCCAAGGCCCATGGTGCCAACAAGGGCCAAGCCTGCATCATTAATGGGAAAAGTGCAACTTGTGCGGCGAGCACGTGTGCCCCTTCTCGCTGGGCCCATGGGCCATGAGCAACCCGAGGCCCGAATAAGCCCACCAATTATTTGCATGTCCTCTGTGACCTCATGCCTAGCCAGCGATGCCAAGCCGGGTAATATCTCTCTTTGAAAATCTCGACGTCGCCTCCGCCTTCCTCTCGTGGGCCCTGATGAACCCATCTCAGGTCCATTAGAGCCCGGGCCAGGGCCTGCCTCAGCCTCTACCCTTTTATATTTGAACCAATCTTCTTCCTCGAAGTTTGTCTCAGTAAGCATGAGCGTCATGGACTCAAAGAAATCAATGCCATTTTCTTCACTCTCGCACCTTGCGGCCACTGCCTCATCTGGCAGCTGCGATTCACAGGCAGCCTCAGCAAGGCAATCGAGGGGCTGCCAAGTGGCAGGTGTAGGCTCATGACCGGTGCCACAATCTGGTTGGTGTTGGTCCACTGACAAGAGGATGAGAGCTTCAGCCACTGACATGATGCTCCCTTCTTTGGAGACTATTTCTTCTTGTGCCTCGTGATTTGCAAGGCCCAGTTCTCCCTCACTGAGACCTGATTCTCTCTCATTAATACATGCGGCTATATGATTTTTTCCAGCTCCCCCTCCCTCATCTGCTAACATTCCTTCATTTTTTCGAGGAGTTTTTTTCTCATATAAACCTTCATAGAGCTTCCCTTCTCTCACTAGACCTGTACCTCTTTCTCTCACATTCACCAAAGACTTCTCTTCAAAATGAGGAACCACGCAACAAATTGAAACACCTCTTGGTATAATCTCAACAATTTCATGTTCCTTAACATTAATGTTCTTGCAGTTTGCTGGAACAGAATCAGATGGCAAGATATCCAATAGGGTGTTGGAAAGATCACCCATTTCTGAATCTTGGGTAATAACCGATGGAACCGTTGCATTCTTAAATACCAAATGAGTTTCTATAGTGCTTGACCCAGTTGTATCTAATTGCTTTCTCTCTCTATCAGGCTTTCTCTCTCCATTATCTGATTGGAGTCCAGTTTCCCCTTCAGAATCATCAGAAGGCATCAGCGTTAAGTCAAAGCCCTTAAAACGTTTTTTGGGGCCCTTGTCTTCGTGACTCTTGTAGGCCTCGCATTCACCATTAGAAACATTTGGCTTCTCAGAAAGGAACAAATTGGCTTCAGACGAGGATGCATTGAGGTCAAACTCCAATACATGGGCATGTCCTTTCTGGTTGGAAGATTTACAATTGGAGCTCTGGCAGACCCCTGAACTACTATTTGGATGCCACCTCTCCTCTGTATATTCAGAACTTTTGGATATCTCAGAACCTTTATATGGACTCAAAAATGGGACATGATTCAAGTTGTTAAATGTTGAGGAAGACCCACTATTGGGATCAACAGGTTGAAATTTAAGTGTCACAGAACCTGGTAATGATGGGAAAGAAGATACAGCTCCTGCACAGGGGGGCTTATTTAGACCAGAATTTGTTTCAGGGACTCGGATTCCATAGCCAGCTCTCTCTCTGAACCATATTTCATTTTGCGTCTGATCAGGCAATGGAAATGAAGGGAGCTCGAAACCATTTTTCAATAAATATGGTGGATGCTCATAAGCCACGGGGAAATTAGAATGATTAAATCCATTGGGAAATGGAGTCCCATTGCTTCTGCAGTGCACTGTAATCAAAGGCAGGTAGACATTTTACTATCTGATAGATAACCAAAAGAATAATCTAAAAGAATAAAAAATTGGCTTCAAGGGTTGGTAAAATGCAACAAGCATTAAGGTGAGCAATCAGAACAACCTGCCCAAAAGCAATAAGCTGAATTTAACCAAATTATCATATATATATATATATATATATATATATATATATATATATAGGTAGGTAGATAAATAGATAGACAGAGAGAGAGAGACAGGATTCTACCATAACTTTCTCTGTCCACACCCCCAGGCTCCAACATCAAGAATTCCAAAAGCTCATCTCCATCCCAGAAGTTGATCTTTACAAATTCTCTTAGAACCTTGAGAATAAGAATTCCACCATGGCTTTAAATACTGAGGTACATACAAAGTTCCCCAAGGATTTATCCCCATTATTTAATTATTTCATGAACAGACACAGACTAGGTCAAGAATACCATAAGCTTTACATGATTAAATTTGGTTTTTTTTTGGATAAGTATGATTAAATTTGGTTTTTTTTTGGTTAAGTATGATTAAATTTGGTTTGATATTGTAAATACACATAACATCAAGCCAGCATTGCATGGTAAGAGGCCATTGAGAACCAAGGAAGCTGGTGTTTGAGAAATTAGGGTTTCTTTTTTCTTTGGGAAAATTTCATATAGAACCCTAATTCCTCATATTATTTCATGATAGACCCTCATTCCGTTTTTCTTTCAAGCGGCATAAAGAAACCCCTAAAGATTTCACCGCACCCGCTCATCTCTTATCTCCCTCTTTTATTGACTTTTTACCATAAAAATTAGCCCCAACAAATCTTTTTATACCCATTTCAACCCAAAAACTTTTTTAACCCTCATTTTCTCTTTCCACCCATTAAAAAAGTTTTTGGGGTTAATTTTTACAATCAAAAGTCAATAACAGATGGAGATAAGAGATGAGAGGGTAAGGTGAAATATTTAGGGGTTTTTTTATGCCTCTTGAAAAAAAAACAGAAGGAGGGTCTACCATGAAATAATATGAGGAATTAGGATTCTATAAGAAATTTTCCCTTTTTCTTTCTTATAGATATTCCAATCCTGTGTTTGTAAATATTTCAGGGGTACCCTTCTCTGGCCAATCTATCGGCTTCCGAGTTTGATAAGCCTTTTTGCCATTTGTATTCCTTTTCCTCTGCTAGGAGTGGTTCTTTGCCTCTCTTTCCCCCTCAGGATTGTACAGTGACCATTTTGGTCACCTCTTTTTGCATACTCTATTATTCTGCAATACAATTATAGTGAACTTCTCTAAATATATATATATATATATATATATATATATATATATATATATATATATATACATATATTTCATGGGTAAAATAGGAATAGTAATTAAGCTTTTAGGTTTCTCTGTCCTATTGTTTGAGAAAAATTTTAGGTTTCTCTATCCATTCCGAGGGATTTCTAATCATTTGTGTTTGTAGAGCTTTTGGGGTAAAATATGAGTAAGTTCTAGGGTATCAGATTCTTATGGGGCAAGTTAATTTTTCTTTATAATTATCTATATTTTTGTAAATAGAGGAAAGCAGTTGAATTGAGTTGAGGTCAAGTGGAAATATTTCTTGGGGTTGACTCCCTTGTAGGACTACATAGTGAATCACATCTCTCAGATGCACGTCGGACTCCTTTGCAGACCTTTGAGAATGGTATATTCTCGTATTTGTTTTTATTTTTTCGTTTTTTTCTTATTTCTTATTTCTGTTTCATGCATCATTTGGTATCATAACCATAGTTACCTGAATCTCTCACTAAAGGTAGCGATTCCAGTTTGGAACCCCAATTAGGTGATTATGTTGAGGACTCTTCACAGAACCCATTTCCATGAAAGTCTGGAATCTCAACTCCTTATTTTTGGAATCTTGATTCACACTTATAGAATCTCATTTCAAATATTAATTGTTTCTCAAATTTACAATTGGTGAATCTCAATTCCATACTTCTTGAAACTGGTTTCCACATCACAATACTCGATCCAATTGTTTTCGAGTCCAGACTCCTGAACAACAAGTTGTAGATGCAAGAAACATCAAACTAATCAAACATTGAATCTTGTTTCCACTTCATAGAACCTTGATATGTTTTTTTGGAATCGTAATACCATAAAATCATTATACTAATATTCTAGGTGCATAAATATGTGATTTATAATTGGCTGAAATATTTATGGATTTTGATTTGGGTTATTTGGAAATAGAAACTGGAGACAATTATCTTACACGTAATAATGGCAAACATGACTTCTTTTGTAGGGCCTGAGAGTATTAAAATAACATAACTTTCCCTTGCAACGTTAAAAATTGATTACTACATGTCTTCACCCCTAGTATCAAAGGCACATATCCCTCAATATTTACTGGAATTCTGCCATTTCCTTTTTTTTCCTTTTTTTTCAAGGCATCAACTCGAGCTAGACACCCAATCTCAAACTACAAGGTGTAGCCATCTTTTTTGGCATGAATGACCAATAGAAACCAAAGTGGTTGTCCACATTCTGCACTTACTCTTTAAGTAAGCTTTGTATTGATCTAATATGTAATCTCCAACTAATGTCTAATATTTGTCATTATCTATCCATGTGCCTGCTTGATGCTTGATTATAAGGCTGTACAAATCTTGATTGCCAGATGAGTCAAAACTCGAATCTAGACTGCTATGAATCTCGATTCCAAATTGGTATGAATCTCGATTCAAAATGCCTAAGAATCTCGATTTCAAAGATGGCGGAATCTTAATTCCGTAAATGAAGGAATTTCGATTCCATATTGGTCGATTCCAAATAGGTCGGAAACTCAATTCCATAGAGCTAGGAATCTTGATTCCATCTACATAGGGATCTCGATTCCATTTTGGTCGAATCTCTTTACTATAAAATAATAATCTCATTTCTCATGATTCCTCTTGTGCGGATGTCGATTCCGAAAACATGAATCTTTTAGCCACCCACGATTCCGCGATTCCAATCCAAAAACGAGTCGGAATTAAAATCATTTCCAACAACTATGATCATAGCTTTAGAAGATCCCTACATAACAATGTTGTCAAAGATCGCTCCCATGATCGAGGATTTGCTACAAAAGTTCATGGCGAATCTTATTTCAAAATTCAAGGAGATGAATTAGGTTGTGACCAATTTAAGAGATGATTGTCGAGCTTGTGTTAGGTAGGCAGCCAACATAAAACTTTGCCAAATCTAGCTCAAAAAAGGCAAGGGGTAGGCCCAAAAGGACATAGTTAGAAGTAGTGAGAAAAAATATGGGTACTTATAGCCTCACTAAGAGTATGGCGCTTAATAGAACAGAATGACGGGTCAGGATTGGTGTAGCCGACCCTAATTAGTTGGGAAAAGGCTTTGACAATGAACGGGTGTGTGTGGTAGCGGTAGCGGGATTGGAAAACCTTGGATTGACCCATGGCTGAAGCTCCCGACCATGGGGTTGCTGAGATTGTTTGAGAAATATATAATCCACTTTTTAGCATTATCTACACATGCACAATGAGACCCATAGCTTGAAAGTCCCATAAAATTTTTTAGAAAAATGAGATTGGAGAGCTATGATAAGAACCGAACTTAGGAATTGCCCAAGTCCCTAACTAAACGATACACAGTAAGAACCGCCCGATTCTAGACAACCCTGGCAATTCCCTTCTTCAAGACCATTCCAGACTAGGGAGCACCCTAGGTCCAAGCTGACTCAGATGATTCCCAGTTGGCTCACCAGTTTTCAACCACTTGCTCATACCGCGACCATGAAAACGGGAAACAAAAATCGTCTACAAGTGGTCGTTAGCAAGAAATCGACAAAAAGCAAATAAATAACACAAACGTGTTGCTTTCAAAATTCAGAAACTTTTGAAACTTCCCCTAGGGTCAAGATCCCTTCAAACCATGTTGGCACCCCATTTTCAATGGGGTTGCGATCCCCAACCAAAACAAAAAAAATACCTTTTATTCAGGGATCAAGATCCTTATAAGATAGGGATCGAGCTCCCATGATGGGAGGAGCAGGCTCCGCTTGGGCTCCAGCTCCAAGATTGCATGGGGGGAGAGTATCCAAGTGGGATTGCCACCCCCCAACTAAGTTCCCCGTGTCTATGTTTCCGAGTATGGATTGGAAACTTCAAGGAGAAATACATAAATTAAATCAGCAGTCTGAAGAATTAGAGAAATCTTTATGGTGAAGAGGTCGATCACAATCTGGTTAATCAATCATCAAATCTCGATTGCAACATCAACCGAAAACCACCACAAACTCCAATAATCTTTGAACAAATGTTTTATATTTGCAAGCATGTTTGCACCAACTCTTGACTTGTGTGGTGCTAGGAAAACTCTAGAGCGCATGCTCTCACCAAAGAGGGAGCCAGATCGGTAAATCACAACAAAAACATTTTGGAAATCTTTTGAGCTGTAATACCTCTTTACAAAATTACAATGTTAACATTTCCAAAAGAACAGAAAAAACAAATGGTAGCTGTCATATGAAGTACAAACCTTCGAGCACAAAAGAGAAATCAATATTGCAGAGTTTCACTGCAAATTTCACATTAATTGTTTTATTAATTTGTTGGTTGAAATGGAAAAAATACCTAGAGAAATGGTATCACCAACTACTGAAGAGGTCTTTGAACTATATGATCAGCTCAAAAGACTCGAGATTGAGCTTCTCCCAACCTCGGAAGAATGACATAGTTAGGGAATTAGGGTTTCTTTTTTTTCCTCTTGAGGAAATTCTAGTCATTTATATTTGTAGAGATTTTGGGGTTAAATTACGAATGATTAGGGTTTTGGTATAATCTTTTTCTTTGCTAGAGATATTTTTAGTCATTTGTGTTTGTAGAAATTTTAGGGGTAACATAACAAGTAATTAAGGTTTAGGTTTCATCCGAGACAAGTTAGGTATTTATGACTTTTTATATGCTTTTTATAAAGGGAGGAGAGAAGTTGAATTGAGTCTAGGTTTTATGAAAAAGTTACCGTAGGGTGGACTCCCTTGTTAGCATAGAGAGAGGGTCAAATCTCTCAAATGTTAGGTGGACACCCTTATAGACCTTTTTTTTTGGGTAATTCAGTGGGGACACCCTTGTAGACCTATGAGAGGTATATTTCTTTCTCTATCTTTTTCCTACATTTTCCTTCATTGATGTTATTAGAAAATGTTGGCTCTTTGGTCCATGAGTTCCGTTTACCACTTCCTGACGAATAAGGAGACGAGGAGATTGTGCTTTGTGCATTCCTCTGCAAATTCACAGGTCGAAAGCCAATCAAGTCTCCAACACCAAGCACAAGTGAAATGACTGATATGTAACAATTGCAGCATTATGTGTCTTTTCTATTTGGAAAACTTGTGGCTATTCAAGAAACTAAACTTCCAACAATAGGAGAAATAGTAGTATATCTTAATGAAAAGAGACCATTAATTGTTGAAAGAAGAGCATGATCCTGACCAACAACTAATTCCAGGAGTTATTTGTGGGGTTCAATTTAATCTCTCCATGTGTTTGAGCATACTGCAATGAGATATGACTTAAATTCTTCGTGCAATAGCCCCACATGATTCAATAACACCCTCCTACAAGAGATGGATAACAATATCTCACCCAATTGTTCCAAAGGCATGCCACAGACTGATATGGATGGAAGGCTTAATATCCCTCATAACTTTTTTCCCAATGAAACGGAGCAATTTTCATTAGGATTTCATTGGTTGGCCATGAGGGTTAGTTATGGATGTTCCAGTTGTCTTATGATCCAGGTAAAGACTGGTTTCATTTGGTTGGGAAGCATTTTATGCATCAAATGAACTAAAAGTAGACATGATTCCACTTTGGTGTATTTCATGGTAATTAGGGATAAGGTATACTCGAAGCACTATTTCATCATTCTCTTACTCATCAAGAGTAAGAGGGAAAAAAAAAACTCAAAGAACAAATAGGGAAGCCCATATTTTGGAATACCAATAATGTACAAATATAGGGAAAAAAAGAGAACTAAAAGAATATACCCTCTCTCAAAGGTTAGCAAGGAATTCCACCACCGTTGAGAGATTTGGTCCCGTCAATAAGCCTACAATTAGAGTCACCCCAGAGATCTTTTCCCAAGACCTAACTCAATTCAACTCCTCTCATTTATTTACAACAGCAAACATATTTAAAATGAAAAATCATATAAAGCAAACTTGCCCCAAAAGAAACCTAAACCCTAGTTGCTTATTGTTATCTTACAAGAGGTAAAAACAGGGCAAGTCTGGGTCAGGTCAAACCCAACATAGTAGGGCCCAGGTCTAATCCTAGACTGACCCAATGGGTCTAGGCTCAAACCCACCATGATAGGTCCAGCCTAGACCCAGATCCAACCCACTGCATCCAACTTTCAGGGCCCAACCCAAACTCGAGCAGATAGACCTGGAAAGTTTTGCAACCCTATAGTTCCCCCCCCCCCCCCCCCCCCCCCCCAAAAAGAAAAAAAATCTTTTCTAACACAAATGACCAGAATATCCCTAAAATAAAAAAAACTAAATCCTTAACTACATTGAGAACTCCCAAAGAAATTACACCAGAGAAGTTTAAAGCAATGGCAGGTGCACTTCTGCTTACTCAATGGATAACTGCTGAAACAAGTTTTACTCAAACATAAGTATCAAATGTTAAAACACTTGATAAGTTTTGTAAAGGAGCACCTGGTCTGTGGGCTTCCATAACATCTCACTCCTCGTGAGCATTTTTGTACCCCATAACACCCATAACATTTTAACGATATATTGTCAACTTTCACCCAAAAAAAAATACTAGATAAGTCTAATGCCATTAATTGATTCTAAACATTCCAATAACTTAGAAACAAGAAAATCACAAATTTCAGTTCAATGAAATTCCATATATTGAGGCATTCCCAAACTTCTTTTTACAGTTAGCATTTTAAAAGAAGGATTATATGGGTGTCTTTAAAGAACTAAGGTGTTCTAGTCATATTTGTAGAAGAGGTGGATGTTTCGGTCGTTTCTTTTTTTCTGAGCAAAGCTCGACGTACTTTATTATTTATTATGCTGAAAAAGCACCCCAGAAATTTACCATAGACCATGAATGATACTGGTTGAATCACTTAGAGGAATTTTATTGGACACATGCCGTACAAAGTTAAACACCATATTTACTAACTGAGCCTTTAGTCATCCAGAAATTTGGCTTCAGTTTGCTTACTTCGTTAAGGTTCGATATCAAGAAGGAGAGATAATATCTAATGAGGTAAAGCCTTGAGAAGGATTAACAACAAAATCTCCATCCACGATCAACAGGTAAAAAAAAAATAGATCAGAAAATAGAGCATAAAGGGTGGCCGCCATCTTTAAAGAAGAAGGAAGATAAGAAAAAAGAAAAGGAAATTCAAACACTTTTTTTTATTGTTAATTATAACAAAATGTCATTGATGTGAAAAAAATGTGCAAGTATAGGATGCATGGAATCATGTGAGTTAACAATGTAAGATTGTGATTTTAAAGACCAAAAAGATGGGCAAAATTTTGATCAGCTCGGGTTGGCATGAAAAATCATCATAGTTAGTATAGGCGATTGTAGAGCATAATAAATGACAGACTTGCGAAAACTGTACCCTCGATAAATATTTGAATGTAAGTTTTATGAACATGGTTCTGACTTATAGAAGGAAGGATTGCCAGTAGTATACAGGAAAGGGAGATAACAGTATGGTTCCTTTACGATAGCAATATCCCTGTAGGCTTCAATCCTGTGTGGTAAGCTGATGCTTAACATTGAATTATTAATTATCAATGTGTAACGCATCAAAAACAACAAATAATTTGTTCATATGTACATGGCAATAAAGGGAAAAGATTATGAATATGGATCATCCTACACTAATTACACATACATATGTACGCATTCATCATATGGATTCTAATTGAACCCAATCCTTGAGATGTTTGATATTGAAAGCTATTCACACACAACGGATTACAACAAAAAAGAAAAAAGTAGGTGTTTTCATATTATACCATGCTTATGTAGTAAGAGACAAGGAAAAGAAGGCCAAAATGAAAGCACGTTTACATTTTCATTACATAACAATTACAATGAAAATGAATGAATTCACCATTCTAATGCCACTTTGACAACTTTCCCTCGCTAGTTTTACTAATTACTAATGAACCATAAAGAATCAACAAGCCCCCAAGGTCTATTTTGGAATGCAAGCTTAGTAATAATAGGATGAAATGAGGAAGTAATTAAGATTTATGGTCAAGAAATGCCTAAAAGAGATTGTTTCCGTTATCTAGAGTCGATAATCTAAGAGAATGGAGAGATTGAGGAAGATAGAATTAGAGCTGGATGGACAAAGTCAGGATGTGCATCTGGAGTTTTATGTAATCGCAGCACACCATTGAGACTAAAGGAGAAGTTCTATAGGACAGCTGTAGCACTAGCTATACTTTATGGGATAGAGTGTTGAGTGGTCAAGAAACAACATATCCATAGGATGAGCATAGCTGAGATGAGATAGAATTTGGAATGAATACATACAAGAGAGCTTAGGTGTAGCTTCAATAGGCGACAAGATGCGGGAAAGTAGACTTAGGTAGCCTGATCATGTGCAGCGTAGACTTAATGCAATACCTGTTAGGAGGTGAGATTTGGTTCAAGTGAAAGGCTCTAAGAGAGCTAGGGAAAGACGCAAAAGGACATGGATATAAGTAGTGAGAAAAGATATGATGACTTTTGATCTTACTGAGGGTATGGCCCTTGTTAGAGAAGAATGGAATAACATGATTCATGTAGCCAACCTCAAATAATTGGGATAAGGCTTGGATAATGATGATAACTCAATGACTTCAAATGTTAAAGTTCCCCATACATCCTTTAACACTTTTAAGGCCATTCAAAATGTTTTCGAAAGGCATACAAGCAACCAATAAATCACAATTAATAATTTGCAACATTATTTAAGTGAACAGGTTATACATATTTACCACAGTCTCCATGACTAAGTGGTAAAAGACTAAGGTAGATTAATAACTGCACAATCTTTATACATTGCACAACACAAACATATGCACTATGCATGCCTATAAACATGCATGATGTGCATGCATGTGCGTGTTCACATGTATACTTGCATAAGCAGGCATAAGCAGAACATACCAACGTAAATTGACTTCAACAAATATAAAAATTGTGGAAAATGCAGCCACTTTGTCTGCATGGATTTAAATTTCAGGAATAAAATAACCAATCCAACAACAAAAAACAAAAGCCTTTCAGATGTAAGATGCTCACCAGGTTCAAGATTAAAAGCTGGCCACTCCCTTCTGCTTGCCCCTGGTTCAGTGTGATTCCCGTGAGTCTTAGGATCATTGTCTCTCTGACTGTAAGAGAAAAACTCCCTCGAAGGTCCTGGAAGACCAGTAACTGGTTGCAAGGAATATTGTGTCTTAGAAGTATCTTCACCCTGGATCAATGGACCCAAAATACCAACCGAAGCCAAACCAGTTGCATCCTTATTGCATAAGCCTTCTTTGGGTCCATTTAATTGGATCAAGTTCTGAATGTATGGATTGGAATATGCAAGGCTATCAAGTTTCAAACCATCTTCTTTACAACTTGGTTTTCCACTGCCAAGTGTAAGCTTCACCTCACTCTCAAGATGCATCCCACGATCTTTAAGGGAAGACCCAGTTCCAGAATAAGCATTAAAAGATGCGCCACCTATATTTTCTTCCTTTACATTTTCTTGGTCGTCTATGTCTATATACTCATCAGCTGGAAGACAGAGATCAAAAGTTCTTCTCGGCTTTGTGGCTTTCAACCATGCATTATTTTTCACCATCCCTTCATTATGGACATGCTTTGATACCACCTCTGTGCTACTCTCCATCAAAAATTTCACAGAAGATGGAAGATTGTTAGTACCTGGTATAGATGATCCACTAAAAGAACTTGCGTGTGCCATACCCATGCCAATGATTGGTGTTTTAATTGTTTTTTCTCTCCCCTCTGATGCCATTTGAAAGAATAATGGGTTTGCTTGGGGACCTCCCATCTGTAAAGAATTTTTATTGTTTTCTTTTGTCTTAAGGTCTTCCATCAACTCTTTTTGTACTCTGTAGAGGCGGTGCAGTTCGTGGACCTGGAACACAAGAATATGCTCAAAACCAGGTTTTATACTCTCGAAAAAATTTCCATCAAGAAATCGAATCCAGAATTGCATAGGAACAGTTCACCCATGAATCCAACACAATTGAGTAGTTCCGACTTAATGATTAACTAGTTGCCGGTATACATATCATATAAAAATGGAAACAAAATTTTGAATAAGAACAGATATTTCAAAGTAATGAGGAAAAAAAAAGTAAAATTAGAAATACAAGACATGATAGGGAGTCTTGGACATAGGGATCCTTTTTACCCAAAAAAAAAAAAAACGAACCGACAAACATTTTCTCCAAATTACAAACATTTCCTCTGCTTTTTATATTCATTATTAAAAAACACATTGGAAACTTAGAAATAACTACAAATGAAGAGCATGCATACTATGCTGCTGAAGGAGCAAACTGTACACCTACTCCCCCAGTCGGAAGACCTACTTGAGAAGATTTTTTTTCAATCTGAAATGTTTAGAACCACCTAAGAATCACTAGATGATTATTTTCAGAAGAAAAAATTTGAATTTTAAGTTTCTAACACTTAAATCTCACCCTTCAAAAATTGGAATGTCTGTGTTCATTCTTGAGACTTTTTTTTTTCTTTCAAGTGGATAGAGTGCAATTTGGAAATTGTTTTATTAAGGTTGGTCTATAGATTGAAGAGGTTACTTCCCCAGAATTTGGAGTCATAAAGTTATTCCTAGATTGGATTTTACCAGAGGGAGTAAATGGACACAGCATACTCCCCCAAGAGTATAAAATTTTGGCACAAATAAAAATATGTCTTTCTTTTTTTTTTTAACTACGGCTTAAAGATATTTAATTGATTAACGCACTTTGGTCATTTTCAAATGGGACAAAAAGGGATAAAAAACATTACTACGGCACTTAACAAGGATGCACAATTTTTCTTTTCATATATAATGCACAATTTTTCTTTTCGAATAATTATACCAGACTTGTAGTTGCATACTATTTTCCTCTACCAATAGATACAGTTGCATTCTAGAATTCACTTTAGCTACATAAAATTACCTGCTACAAGAACTAGGAAGAGAGAAAGGACATACCTGATTCCTGAATACGGCTTCATGCTTAAGCATTGTCTGCTTAAGTATTTCTTTGTCATACTCCAGATGTCCATCCATATGTACAGGCCTGAAACCATTATAATAATGCCCTCCCCTTAACATTTTGTCTTCATAAATATGTGACCAAGCATCACTCTTAGCATCTTCATTCAGATCCTTCATTGAGTAATACAGTGGCGCGTAGCTTTTGAATTGTACTTTAGCACCCATGCCTACCGAGTTTGCAATGGCAATAGAAATGAGAACAAATATAGTCTTCAAAGGACCTGGAAGAAGATACTTCATTTTCGACAATATAAACTTTAATCTCTAGAAAAGAATTTGATACAGGATAATATGCTCCAAATTTAGCAACTACGCTATCTAATGAATTTAGAACTTGTCCTCACCAAATACGACAAGCAAACATAGCATTTTTTCAGGTAACTATACTTTTATTTTTGTGATTGACAGATAACTATTTTTGACACGTAACCATTGTGCAAATAAATATATGACAGGGCCCAACACCCTTTTGCCTATTCTTCACTATTGTTTACACCACAGTGAGTATCATTAGGCTGGAATGAAGATAGAGCAACCAATATCCATACTGGAAGTAAATAAATAAATAAAGGAAAAGTAACCCGTCCACATGATGTGGTCGGGTGGCAGGGTGCACAAGCACCCTTCCAATGGTTGAGATTTCGCAAGGCCATATCTAACACCTAATAATTGATTTCCAGTTTTATTTTTTATTTAAATAAAAAATTATCTGAATGTTAGGGCGGGTGCAGTTTTATATTTATAAATAGAACTAAATAAAATTTACTAACAAATCTGTCAAACAAAAAATGACCAAAATACACTTAAATTTATTTTTATCAATATGTTTTATTCAAAATAATTTTTATTATACTTATTAAAGTCTACATAAAAATGAAGCTAAAACCCAAATTTCAGATCAATATCATTTTAAAATATAAATAAAAATAAAAAAACACAATTTATTTTAAGCCCTTGGATGAGGATGGTTAATCTGAACCATTAAAAGGTGATTGTGCACCTTTTGAGCATCCAAAGCATGTGGACACAATACCAACCCAGAAATAAAAGCATACTAAATGTCTTTCAATTTACATAATTGAAAACAATGCAATAAGGGCAAGTCCAAAAATATTTAGATACACTTATATGATAATTAACCCCTAAAAAGCAGCACTTTGCATGGTTTATCGTGCCAGTTCCATTTGAAGTAGGAAAAGTATCACATCAATATCATGTGGACAAGTCGAAGGGTGCACAAGCACCCTTCCAATGGTTGAGATTTCGCAAGGCCATATCTAATAGCCAAAATTCTTTTTATATTTTATTTTTAATTTATATTAAATAAAATATTTATCTGAATTTTGGAGTGTATGATTACTTTTATAAAGAGTGCCAAAAAAATCGTCATTGAAAAATATTTTATTTTGATCAATATTTTTCATCTGAAATATTTTATTATTATTTTCATTTAATTATACTTATAAAAATGAAGCTAAAATCCAAATTTCTTAGTAATAACACTCTTAAAAAAAATTAAAAATAGAAAGCAAAAGTCGTTTTTGGCCCTTGGATAAGGCTTGTTCAATCTGAACCACTAAAAGGTGCTTGTGTACCTTTTAAGTATCCACAACATGTGGACGCAATACCAACCCTTTTAAGTATATGTAAATTCATCTTGTCATGCCATCTTTGCTTTTTCTGTATTGTATATTCTAACCCAAAAGAGAACAAAAAAATCTATACCGCCCTCCCTTTCCTCCCAAGGAAAAACAGGAGAACAGTTTCACATAATAACATCATAGGCACAACTGAGTCAATCAAAATTTGAACTTACACAAACTGTCAACATGAACACACTTAAACCAGGAAACACTAAGAATCAGTAAGTGTTCCCACCAATAGAAATGCTAGTATGTTCATTTACACACAAAGAAGTTTTCTAGCATCTTTTCCCATCAAAAGCGGGACGGAGCCAAGAATCCATGTCGAAGTAGTCATACTTACATGGGTCTCCATATATAATTATGATTCGTTAGAAAGGAATACAAGCTATGCGGAAAATCCTTAGAGGAAACTCACCACCAAATATTACTGGACCAATAGGATGAATACCCAAATAAAAATATTGGAGCACCATGCTAGCTAGCCTATTGGCCAAATAGTTATAGCCTCTATAATTGCAAAGAAAAAAAAAAAAGAGAAAAAAAAAAAAGAAAGAAAAAAAATCTAGACCGTCAATCCCATGGCACTCAGCAATCTCCTCACAATGTGTGATCCCATAGTACTCCTAAAGTTGATCAACACCGAGATGATAAACTACGGCTGCCTTAACATCCTTAAAATCAATATCATATAAAAAACTACAGAGGTCCAAAAGACTAACAATTCAAAGCAACATAAGAAGCATAAAAGGGTAGTTTGGTCCTTTTTACAGATCCAATTGAAGTGCTAGAATTCCATGGAAAACAAAATGAGGAGGGGTCTGAATAGATGAAGAGATAACAAGCCGATTAGGTTTTCTGCTAGGGTGTATGAGACATTTATTTCCTACAATAGAGAATGACAAGAGAATATGGGACTAGAAGCGTTCTAGGGTTTATCCAGTAATATCCAAGTCAATTTTAGGAAAATAGTAGGAAGGTCCTAGAGCATCCACAGGGCATTTGTATCCGACACTCCAACTCCCAAAGGGTTATTGTCCAACCCCCAAAGGGTTCTTGGTTTTGGATGGTTGTCAATACTGTGTGAAATTTCACTGGGATCATTCACAGCATTGGACTCCAATCCTATACTTTTTTGCATTATGTTTAAAGTGAGGAAGGAAATGCATTGATCACCTATTACCGAAAAAAATAAAGCATAGATCACCAGCATACTCATTATGCATTTGCAAGGAGAGTTGAATTCATTTCTAGTTTGCGCTTTGGAAGAGCTCGATCAATGCACCATTGACCACTGTCGTTGTCAGATGGTTGTTTGGAAACTGGTCAGTTAAGAGAGACGGTCACCTGGTTAGTTAAGAGTTTGGCAGCATCAGGATGGGTGATCGAACTTGTAAATAGAATGCATTGCTTTCAAGAGAGCAGCCAACCCACATTCCAGACCTCATTGGCACAAGCTTAACTGTGATGACAAATCATTCAAGAATCTGAGTCATGGGAATGGGACACCTGCTATGGGACAAACAAGATGTTAAGACAAAGGCCTTTCATTGGCCCTTAGGACATTTTAACTCTTTATGAGGAATGCTAGGGACATTTTAATTCACAATACATTTGTTGAGCCGCTCACAGAATGTGATTTTCTATCCATGAAGAGATGGAAAGACATTAGGCTGCAGCCCCATGGTTGATTACAGGTGTGATTCAACATAATTTCGAGATAATCAAGCCTTGGAAGTCTTGTTTTATCACATTCCACGTGAGGCCAACAAGTTAGCGACTCAATAGCCAAACGAATAGATGAATTACCAGTGAGAGATCCCTACCCAGATTTCAATTCTGTACTTTCCATAGATGTATTGCACTACTTATATATACTTCTTATGCTGCTTAATTGAATGTTGCTAAGCAAGAAAAAAAGAAACTCAACAAGACAAGCTAGTTTGTAGTCTGCATCACAAATACCCATCTAACTAAAATCATCCATTTTGCTAAACCACATTAAGTTGATGCCTTAGCCTCATCGACCATCAAACCATCATTTACTCAGTGCTTCTTTTCTTTTTCTTGAAGTAATAGTTTGCTCCTTTCTTTTTTTTTCTTGAAGTTATAATTTGCTCCTTTCTATTTTTCCTTTATTTTTTTCCCCGAGTATATGCTTGTATATATGGATTAAGCATTTTCAGTGGCATCCCACCATATACTCCACCTCATTTCTTCCTTGTTTATTTATCACTTGATGGCTATCAAACTGTAGCTTCCCCTTGAACTGAGCACATAGTTGTTTAAACAGTACTCATCTGTAGCTAGACATTGATATTCAAGTCAAGTTGAACTGAAAAGAAAATTTATATTCAGCTCAAACCAAATATCCAATAACTCATCCTGTTAATGTCCCCTAATAGCTCATGCATCACAATCAGATGCATTGACCTCTTTGCATCAACCAACACCTTTATGACTTCAAATCCCATGTTTCCAACCCAAGCAATGCAAATTACTAATTGTGCTAACTTTCAGACTTGAAAACTGCATAGACAGTTGAGATAATCCAGATTATTGGGAATAAACATTCCTGAAAGGCCATTCTCTAAATAATCCAGGAAACTCTTTAAGCATACAATGACATAATTGTAAGTCTATAACCTTGTATCTAATGGAAAACCCTAGATGGTGCAGCAACATATAACATCCAAACCTGAACTTCAACACAAGCCAAACCTACATTTTAGAGTCATGAGAAAAAGCAGAATTTCTAATTTTCCAAGTCCCATATTCACTTTGAGAAGTTAAACAGAGTATGCAAGCCCAATTTAACAACTATGAGAAAGAAAAACACATATAATCCCTATTTAACAACTATAAGCAAGAAAATCACATGCTCCACAAACTCAAGTAAGACCATTCACGCATAAAGAATGGAAACAAAATGCCTAAAAAATTTGAAAATGCAAGCCCATTATAAAGAACATCTTCTTTCTTGCTCTTTCAGTAATTACATGAATAAACAATCTCAGAAGGATAGATGATAGAAACTAAGACCTGAAAAAGTCTCAAATCACAGGGGAAACGAAAAATGACTATAACCCAACAAAATATCAAATAACTGAATATACAATCAAGGAATAAACCTAAACCCCAATTTGCAAGAGAAGAATCTGTACACATCACCACAAACTATAATCTCAGGTAGAACAGAAAAAGGAATAAGAAATGAAGGAAAGAAAAGGGGAAATTTAGTCGAATTGATCAGTGTCCATTATTGAACACATGAAAGCCCCAAAGCCAACTTAGTGATTCTCATCTCCTCAGCCCCATTAAGGAAAAAAAATATCAAAAATCAAAATCTAATCTAACCCCAACAAAAATATTCAGCGGCAATACACAGAGAGAGAGAGAGAGAGAGATAGGGACGGAGGGAGAAAAATCCCATAACAAAAGTACCCACTAGAGAGAGAGAAAGAGAGTACCTTATGACCACCTTCTCTTGTGTTGCTCATCCTTTGCTAAATCTTCTCCATGGCAAATTTTCATGAAAAGAAAAGCAAAATTTCAAGGGGAAAAAAATGACCCAAGAAGAATTCACAATACATTGACTGTCCATTCAATCTCAGATGAAGCAAAACACAAATCCATTCTCTCACCCATACAAATCCCCAAAAAAAACAATAAGGAGATGGGTTTCACAACCAGTCCAACAACCATTGCCATGAAGAGAAAGAAGACCAACAACAATGAAAAACAACAATAAAATGAATTAAAATAAGGAAAAACAAAAAGGTATGTGATGGGTTTCAGATGATTTGGGCTGCGGGGATAGGGATTATGGTGTGCTGATGATCTCTGCTGGGCCACTCTGCAAGGGGACCGAGAGATCCTAGGCGAGAGTTAAAACAGTGACATGAGATTTGTCAACATTCGGTCCCTCTAAAACTCTCTCTCTCTCTCTCTCTAACTCTCTTTCTCTCTCTAGGCTCACTCTTCCAAACCTGCTTCTGCAGTGCCTCAATTCATCCTTTTCTGGCCCCTGTTGATGTAGAGAGAGAAAATAAAAAAACCAACTTCAGTTTCTAGATTCTCTCTCTGCCCCAACACGCAGATTCTCTCTCTTTCGCACTTTCTCTCACTACTCGGCTTCCGTTTCTTTGGGGTCGCCCTCCCTCTCTCTCTCTACTGATAACACAATACAAACTCCCTACTTTTCTGCAAAACAATTAATTAACCGCAATCACACAGACGCACATTCTCTCTACTTTCTCTCTCTAAAATCTGAGTTTAATATGAGTTCTCTCTACTTTCTCTCTCTACATTTTATAATATATTATGGGAATTTGTTTTAGATGAACCCCACTCCTAGCGTTGAAGAACTAAGTGAGAATGACCCGAAATACCCTTATCATATTTCTCAATGACTAAACGTCTCCTACTCCCTTTCATCTTTTAATAATAACTATTACCCCCACATCTTTACATTCAGCCTTCCGAGCGTGTATGCTATACTCCCGCGGGATCATACTTTTGGTAAACTTTCTTTATTAGCCTATCTTCTTGGGACTTTTTTTTTTCAATCTCTAGATTTTGAGAACCACCTAAGAATCGCTAGATTATTATTTTTAAAATAAAAATTCGAATTTTAAGCAAAGGCAAAAGTTTATATATGATTGCAACCTTAAAATGTAAAATTAAAGACGCAACCCAAAAATTCACTGGAAAATGTTATTTTGAAAATGTATGAATACAAAATTAGATTTTCAAATGTATGAATACAAAAAAAAGTTTTGAGTTTCAGAAATGGTGCATCTTGCAATACATTATCTGGACCGTCTATTTTCAAAAATTTCATATATTTATAGACCTACTTGATTTTAACCATTTTTGAAATTTGAAATTGTATAATAAGATATGAAAATAGATTTTCAGATAATCTTAAGAATTTTTTATACCAAAATTACGTGTTATGATAAATTTGGACGTATGCCTTACTTGGATTGTTTTAGGTTAATCTTATAAAAAACCACACCCTTTGACAAATAGGTCTCGCCCTATAGTGAGGGTCTCTATTCAAACTTGATACATTATTTTCTTCGAGTGCTTAGAGAATGCAATTCGCAAATTGATGAAGTCTCTATAGTGCCTAGGTTTTATAAAAACAAAATAAATCATCATCTCAAATCTTCAGCTAGAATGAATTTTTGGTATCGGAAATCGTCACGATTGCTCTAATTAATTTTCAACACCGACCATAAATTTTGAAACTCAAAAAATGATACAGATATTATGGATATGTAAATACATTTTTTTAGGGTGAAATGGATAGTCTAGATGATTTGTTATAATATACGCTATTTTTAGTATTTGAAATCCTAATTTTTTTTGCACAATCATAATATTCAAGCTGAGATGACTATTTAAAGGTTTTTCAACACTTGAATTGCAATTTTTTATGAGTTATGAGGCGAGGCTTTACTTATTTTGATATGTGTGGCGCTATCCAACCATTTTCCTTTGCAAATGATAGTTGTTTTTGGGCTGTGGTTTGTATAGAGCCTAGGCTCTAAACAATCAAATTAGAGTCTACCTTTAAATAGTATCGAAAAATGTGGTTTCAACACTAGAATCTTTGTGATAGCCTTAAAATATATTTTCATCTTTATTTATAAATTTTAAAGCTTAAAAAATGTTGTAAATCGACAGATCTATGAAAATCTTGAAAATTGACAGTCAAAAAATGCATTGCAAAATACATTATTTCCAAAACTTGAAATCAAATTTTTTTCTCATGTCCATGCATCTTGATGTCGAGATGATCAATTTGAGCATTTTTTGACATCAAAACAATCTCGTCTAGTAAAATTTTTGAGGGAGGCTCGAATGTGATTGTTTAGAGCCTCGACTCTATATAAACTTTTCCCTTATTTTTGTTGATGTTACTATAGGGGTTGAAGAGATTAAATTCCCTTGAGGACGCAGTTTCTACAAGGCCTAGGCTTTATGGAAACAAAGTAAAGCCTCACCTTGGATCCTTATTTGGAAAGCACTCGGGGGATAAAAAATCTCTATGATGGCTCTAAAATTAATTTCATCACCATCTATGAAATTTGAAGCTCAAAATATAGTACATATCTTGTGGATATGTGAACACTTGTTTTTAGGGTGAAATTGATAGTATAGATATTGTGTTAATTAATTTATTAATTTTAGGGCTTGAATTAGTCTTCTGCTTTTTTCCACATTCATAACGGTCAAGGTCAAGATTATTGATTTAAAGGTTTTCGATACCAAAATTACAATATTTTTGATGAGTTTGAGATGAGACTTTAGTTATTTTGATATATCAGCAGCCCTATCGAACCATTTTCCCTCTCTAAAATTACTCCTAGATTCGAGGGATTAAATTGATAGTATACTGCTATAGGAGTATAAAATCTTTTAGCTTTCGATCAATTCATTATGAAAATGTTTACACAAGGTTGAACCATCTAATTTATCATCTTATCATCGCGACCTACAAATATAAGAAAAAGATTTGAAGTCTTAAAAACAACACATTATCTGGGCTATCTATTTTCAAGATTTTCATGTATTTATAGATTTGATTGATATGAACCATTTTCAGAGTTTGAAATATTTAATTAAAGATAAAAAAAATTTAAATCATCCTAAAAAATTTCAACATCAAAATTACATCTTATAAAAAATTTGGAAGTGTGTCTTTATTTTTATTGTTTAAGGTTGCAACCTCGTGCAAACCTCACCCCTTCATCATTCATTGGATGGAGAGCTGTTATGAAAGAATGCATTTCATCGGCTCATCTTGACCATCAGCTTGGGTACGCAATCTTGAATGGACGGTTGAGATCTATAGAGGTGCAATGCCATACGTGAAAATATAGCCGTCCATCTTGAATGGCCAGTTCTCTCCCTAGTTTGTTTTCCTCTCTCTAGATTGTTTTTGCAAAGGCTAAGATAAACACCCGACCACTAAAATCCAATAAATTCCTCAGCTTTTTATTATGGTGTTGAAATAAGGGAAAGAAACTGTAAAGGAGGGAAAACATCGGCACCTTTGCTAACCCTTTCACTTTCCACTCCCACCTTTTTCTTTTTCTTTTTCAATATTAAAGCTTCTCTCTCTCTAGAGGAGAGAGTTTAGAGAGAGAATTCTCTTTCCTATGGAGAAAATTTAGAGCGAGAGAGAAAATCTTCTCTCTCCTCTAGAGTGAGTTCAACATTCGATATTTCACTCTCCCTCACCCTCTGTGCACCCCTTTCTCTGAAAAGTTCAACACCTCACTATCTTTCTGCCACCCCGTCTAGAGATGAACATTTCTTTCGCTCTAGACTATAGACATTCTTCCCTCTCTCTCTAGATTTTAAATGATTGTTTAAAAAGGGATTGCATACGGTAAGATAATTTATTTTTGGTCACAATCATACTTAACTGTTAGATTTGAATCCGATGGCCAATAATAGGTCATGTAGTTCAAAAAATATATTTTAAATTATTGTGTGTAGTAGATGGCCAACGTAGCTATTTAATGTTATAAATAACATTTAGAAATGATTGTGACTTTATATGAAAAATTATTACTTTTATAACCTTCTTTTTTGATAAAAAAATCACCAAGTCCACTTAAAGTCTCTTGAGTCTAACCCATGATTGTAGGGGTTTTTATAGAAAGATCTTTGAAATTCAAAAAGAAAGAAGAAGGAATTCTAGCAATTTTTCCTTTTCTTTTTCTTTGTTAGGGGGAATTTCCGCCTCTCCAAGCCCAGCACAAGACTTGCTTAGGCAACTTGCCTGAGAATTGACCCGATCAGGATGCCAAACTAGAATTTCGGATCCTATTCGAATCTAGATAATGATCCAAGAATTGGATCCAGATATGGGTACAAGTGGATCCCATCCAGATCTAATCCATATCCGGATTCAACCAGGTTTTTATAATAGTATATTTTTAGTTTATATACATATATGCATAAATAAATTATAACAATTTTAAATTTTAGGTCTATTTCGGATCCAAATCTAGATCTTATATATAATTTCTGATCTAGATCCAAATATTCAGGATCCAATCATATCCAAATCTAATGTGTAGTATTCGAATCCAAATGTGGATCTGGGTGGATCCAAACCCAATCCAAATTATTCTCACCCCTAAGCACAAGGCTGGGTCTTCCACACTGCTTCGAAGTCAACACTTCACTCTCCCATGCTACAGGGTCCCTCTCTCTCTCTCTCTAAAAGTTCAACACCACTCTTTCTCCTTACTCTCTACAATTCAACATCTCTCGCTCAAATTCATGATTATCATCTTTCTCTCCCTAAATTTCCCCGCCTCTCTATACACCGATGCGGTTACCATATAGAGCCAACATTGAGAATGGGACAAGGCACAGTGGCTAAGGAGGCCCATGTCTCAACATAACATCCCACCCTCCATTACCATAGTTAAAAATACACATACACACATATATATATATACATCCCACTCTCCATTACCATCGTTAAAAAAAAAAAAACACACACACACACACACACATATATATATATATATATATTGAGAAATATTTTAGTGATTAATACTTAGTTTTACATTTTTTTCATGGTTTTTGGAGTATCTCTAAAATACTTATGGACTGAAATTGGTTTATGCAAAATCCATTTTTTCACTAATTTTTAATCTCATTTGAATGCATTTTGTTTAATTATACTTCAAACATACTTTTTTGAGATTTTTTTTAAAAAAATTAACCCTTTTTAACCCAATTGTTTCTACCCAGTTAATTTGGTTACCCAAACCAGTTCCAAGTTACTCGAACCCGGTTCGGCTCATGACCGGATTCTGAGGCCATTCGTGCAATCAAACACTGCTCTCTAATGTTTAACATCTCTCTCTTCACCTTCATCATCTCTCGAAAATTCAAATCTCTGTTCAGCTCCAACCAACAGTAAAGGGGTAAATTTTTGTCAACAATAAACTTCACCAGAGAATTCAAGGAAACATCTCGGATCTTATTGCACAAAGTTGAGGCATTCACCATCGAAGAAAAGAAGAGGATATTATCAACTTCTTGGAAAATTCCACGACGTGTTTCCTTATCTCAAACACCACTTGCTTTTTCGATAAAATCAAAGGGAAGCCAAAAGATATTTTACTCCCTCAGGTTCATACTGTCTATTTATTCTTTCGGGTAAAACTTTATCTAGAATAGTTTTAGTACTTTAAGTTTCGGACATATAATCTCTTTAACATGTAGACTAACCTCGATAAAAAATTTCTGCAATTGCACCTTCTAAGCACTTGAAAAAAATAAAAAAGTTTCAATATTCAATAGAACCTTAATAATTTTTAGAAGGTGAGATCTAATTGTTGGAAAACTCAAATTTCAATTTTTTTTTTTGGAATAATCATCTAGTGATTCTAAGTTTATTATTAAATTGTTTATTTGAAAAAAATCCTCCCAAAAATGCCGTTTGGTCGAGGGAATAGAAACACAATATGCTTTTGAGAGAACATAGCTCCAATTGAATTCTCATCGCAAGGCCGAAATGGTCATACTTCAATAATATTGTGCTACATTTATTTTAAACCTTGTGGTTGGGTCATGTTTCGTCAACTTAAAATATCTCCTCTCTCTCCCTCCGGATTGATCATTCTTTTGACTTGTTTGTTGCTGTTTCTTTCACGAATCCATGTCTTAGTATTATCTCCCCGTTGTATATCCAACCGTTGCATTGGATCATTATTTATCTATCTATATATATATATATATATATATATATATATATATATATATATATATATAGAGGGAAAGCTTTCTATTGTTCTCGCTCGTTACTACATAGAAATTCTATCCTCCCCCTACCATCCAGCCGTCCATTTTTTATCAAGAGAGCTACTCACCATTTGATCTTAGATCTGACATCTCAAAGTATTTTATTTTTAGTTTTTTTATACAAGTTGTATGAAAATGAAATTTGGTACGTGCCGTCTTCTCATTGGGACGCGCTTATAAAAAATATTAAAAATAAAATTTGAATAAAATATAATGACCAAAAACCCCTTGAAACTTTCAAGGGTATTTTGGTCATTTTATTTTATCAAAAATATTTTTTTTTATATTTTTCACTAGTGCGAGTTTAATAGAGGAATGGACGTCCAAAATTTGGTGTCAAAATAGTTTATAGAAAAAAATTAAAAATAAAATAGTGTAGAGATGTGACATTGTGATTGGGGCAATCTTAGCTCTCCATTAAAAAATAGACGGTTGGATAAAAGGAAGGATAGAACTTCTAGGGGAAGTATAGAAACATTTTTCATATATATATATATATATATATATATATATATATATATATATATATATATATATATATATATATATATATATATATATATATATATATATATATGTAGGAAAACACTACGCAAATGCCTATAGCTGAAAATGAACAGTGATTTCGTCTACCCCCGTCACCATCCAAAATTCATCGCGCGGTCACGATTGTTTGATAGTGTTTTATTTTTCATTTTTTTTCTACAAATAGGAATGACCTGAAATTTGGAGCCTCTATTTATCAAAAAATAGAGGAATCTTCAAAAAATATATAAAAAAAATATTTTACATGAAATAAATTGACCAAAATACCTCTGAAACTTTTTTGGGTATTTTGGTTGCGGATAATTGTTTTTATATTTTATTAGATGCGTCTCAATAAGATGTACATACCCTCCAAATTTCAGGTCATTCGTATTTATATTAAAAAGATGAAAAATAAAATACTACCGAACAATCGTGGCCGCGCAATGAAACTTGGACGGTGATGAGGCTAGGTGAAATCACTATTCATTTTCGCCTATAGGCGTTAGGAAGACTATACCATATATATATATATATATATATATATATATATATATATATATATATATATATATATATATATATATATATATATATATATGAGAAAGGTTTATATGCTTCCCCTACAGTATAGAAGTTCTATCATCCCCCTACCATCTAGCCGTCCAAGTTTGATCAAGAGAACCACTCACCATTTAACATTAGATCAGACGTCTCAAAGTATTTTATTTTTAGTTTTTTTTATACTAATTGTATGAATATAAAATTTGGTATATACCATCTTCTCATTGGGGCTCACCTATAAAAAATATTAAAAATAATTTTTGATAAAATATAATGACCAAAATACCCCTTAAAACTTTCAAGGGTATTTTGATCATTTTATTTTATTGAAAATATTTTTTTTATATTTTTCGCTGGCACAAGTTTAATAGAGGAATGGACATCCAAAATTTGGTATCAAAATAGTTTATAGAAAAAAATTAAAAATAAAATAGTGTAGAGACATGACATTCTAATTGGGGCAATCTTAGCCCTCAATTTAGAATGGACGGTTGGATAAAGGGGAGGATAGAACTTCTATGCTTGTAGGGGAAGCATAGAAAGCTTGCCCTATATATATATATATATATATATATATATATATATATATATATATATATATATATATATATATATATATATATATATATATACACCAAAACGCGCCGGGATCTACAGTAAAAACATTATATATGTTTTTTAGAGTAAGTATGTAAATATTAAACTGTTATATTTTAGTATTTCTTGTAAGATTTTGTAAAAGTTGAGATAAAATAGAATTATGCAGATGAAGGGTAGGATTGATATATCTATCACTAACCACTGTGTGTGGTTGAAATCCCCTATTTTAACACTAAACACTATTTTAAATTGCATAACATCAATATTTCATTCTTATAAAAATTTGTACAAATACATCGAAAAGAGATGCAAACTTATAACATTACAAGTAACGGACTGTATACAAACTGGTACAAGTAACTACCTGTAAATAAACTGTAAAAAATCACACTTACTGTTTACATATACAATAACTGGAAAATAGTTTCCAGTGTTGAGGGCAATAGGAAGGAAGAGAGTGAAGATTACAATCACATATGCTATGTATAAAGAAAAAGGAGGAAAGATAGATCCTAGAAATCAAAGTGAACTATTGTGACCTGGTATTCATGAGCTATGAGGTCAGGATAGCTGTTGTATAGCAGAGTGTCTTCGGGGAGAGAGTGAAAGAGAGAGCAGAGAAGCAGAGAAGGGAAGAGATGAGAGAGGAAGAGGGCTTCTGAAATTTGAGAAGAGAGGGGAGCTTGTGTTGCTACCTGCTATTGTGAAGGCCGAATGTGGCTTATATAGGCGAAGTGAGGAAGCTTAAGGACGAAGCAAAGAAAAAATGGAGATGACCTTGATGGGACAAAAAGAAGAGAGAAAAGATATAAAATAAAAGGACAAGACAAAAGAGGAAAAAACAAAAACAAAAAGCAAAAGCAAATAGTGTTTTTTGTCTGGAATAGGACAAAATGGCATCTTGCAATAGTATCTTTTTTGTCTTCTTGTGTCAATAGGCTTTATCGTTTTTCTAGTCTTCTTTGTCTTATATGTCGGTGTGCACAGTGATGGTATCCTGGAATAGTCTTTGTTTGTCGTTTGTGTTGGTGAAGAGCATCTTGGCATAGTCTTATTTTGTCGTATGTCGGTAGAGAGTATGGTGACAGTACTGAATCATGGTCGTTGATTGAATTCGTCTAGATCATCTTCTTCTTCAGGGTCTGTTTCTTTCAGAAGAAAATATCTATTGTTGTGTGTTGGTAAGGATTGTACGGTTTCATCTGATGAGACCGGTTTTCTTCCTGCTTCTGCAAAGATTTCCTTCATTTGTTGTTCCTAGGTTTCTTTGGAAGCATTCGGGTTTGATTGGAGCATATTTCGTAAATATGTGGGGAAGTCAAAAGAAGTATTGGCTGTATTATGTTCACTTGAACTTGGGTTATATATGGGTTTTTGTGGAGGTATTCTTTTGGGAACTATGGTTGTGGGATCCATATTAAAGATGTCCCACCATTTAACTGAGATGGTTTTGCCCAGTCTTGGAATATAGGTATGGTCGGCTGTATTATTGACAGAGATTGAGTATTCCCATTTCATAATCCATGGGAGTTGGTATAGTGCAACAAAGTATAAGTGATTGTCTGTATTATTATCACTATTATTGAATATCACGAATTGTTCCTGCACTTTTTGGAAAGCAGGAGGTAAAATTGCAGTCGTTGATCCCCAAACTAAAAACCAATTTTTAAACCAGTTGAGGAATCTTTCGAAAATGGGTAATCGAAACTGAATATACCAACTATGAGTATTATTTGGATTTTGGTAATAAAACATTTTATGCCATGCTTCTATGTATTCGGCATACTTGTAGTATTTGTACGAAAAATCAAGATTGTGTAGTTTTTTGCCTTGAGCAGGATTGCAACCCCACTCATCATAAGAAAGTAATTTTTTTATCTGGATTTTTGAATATGCAATTACTCTAGTATTTTGTTGGTAATTATGGACAACAGAGATGGATCCTGTTTCCATGATGATTGCTTCATAGTACTCTCTTGTTTTGACTCCATTGGTTGGATTCAAATGGTTTATCAGGTATAGTGGAGCAAGTTTGATAGGGTCCATATTCGTATGGTGATCATCGATGGTAATATCCATAAGATATGATCTTTCAATATATGTAGATCTAGGAAAATTAGGCCTCTGGTTTGGCTTTGATTGTGCTGGAGTATAGGCGGGAGTGGATGTATTAGTCTCTGGGTAAGTGATTTGGTGAATAGGAGAAATGGATGGTGAAAGGGTTGCTAAAGGCGGTTCTCACCTTCAAATGGTATTATGGTCAGAGGGCGTTTCTCATTGCGAGAAGAATTACTACGAGAGCCCATGAGAGTAGGTGGATTGGACAGAGTATTATTTTTATTAGCTGCAAAGAGCTGTAGTGCCAGTGATAGTGGTGAATCGTCGTTAGCGTCAATGTTGCCCCCTACAAAAATTCTCGGGTGAGAAAATCAGGAAGAGAATTAGAAGACCCGGGAAGGTGTTCAATAGTAAAATCAAAAGCGGACAGGATAGCCTGCCAGCGAGCAAATATTTGTTTGGCAACAAGATTTTGAACATCTTTTTACAGAATATCTTTAGCGACTTTGCAATCAGTTCGAATAAGGAATTTTTGATTGAGAATATCACTCTGAAATTTCGTAACACAATGAACTATGGCAAGTAATTCTTTTTTGACCACAGAATAGTTTTGTTGGGTTGGATTCCAAGCTTTAGAGGTATACCTGAGTAGTTGTTCATGACTATCAATGCGTTGTTTGAGAATACCGCCCAATCCAAATTCGGAGGCGTCACATTCAATTATTTTGAAAGCAGTAGGATGAGGAAGAGAAAGGCAAACTAGGGTTTTAACTTTTGGTTTGATTAGTTGAACTGCTTTAGTATGAATATCCGTCCAGGGTGAAGGATTCTTTTTTAATCTATTTTGTAAAGGCTTAGCGTCTATAGCAAGATTATGATAAAAATCACTAACATAATTTAAACATCCTAGGAACCTTTGAAGTTCTTTCTTATCTAGTATTTGATCAGGGAATTTATCAGCAAATTGTATGGATCGATCTGTGGGAATAATAGTGCCATGATGAATATTGTGTCCTAGAAACCTAATATTGGTTTTGAATAAAGTCATCTTTCTTGTCGATACAACTGATCCATCATTCTGGACTGCATGAAGAAAAGTATTAATATGTTTAATATGTTCATCTATAGATTCAGAAAAGATTAAGACATCATCAATATAAACTATCCTAAATTGATAATAAGCATTAAAGACATCATTCATTATTTTTTGAAATTCTGATGAAGCATTTTTTAGGCCAAATGACATTACATTCCATTCATATTGTCCAAAAGGTACATTAAATGTTGTTTTATTTTTATCTTGTTCTTGAATTTGTATTTGCCAATATCCTGATTTCATATCAAATTTGGAAAAGATACAAGCATTGGCTACTCTATCTAATAAATCCTTTTTATTGGGGATAGGATATCTAATCCATTGTAATACTTTATTGAGGGGTTTATAATTAATGACTAATCGAGGAACTCCTCGTTCCTTTTCAGCATTTTTATTGACATAGAAAGCTGCACAACTCCATGGTGATGCGCTTGGTCTTATTAACTTTTTTGTTTGGAGATCAACAATTTCTTTCCTACACATATCTAATAAAGTAGTATTCATTTGTATTGGTCTAGCTTTCGTAGGTATTTACTTTTCATCAAATCCTGGTTCATATGGTAGACTAATACTATGTTTTTTCCTTTCCCAAAAAGCATTGGGATGCTCACTACAGATAGAGGTTTCAATTTGTTATTGAATTGATTGAATCTTTTGTTGGATCAAAGGATTCTGTATTTGTGCTTCTACATATTTATATTTAATTTCTTGTTTTAAAGTACAAAGAAATTTTTCTTTATTGTGTAATTGGCTTTTGACGTTATTGATTTCTTTTAATTTTGGTTTATGAATAAAATCAAAGTGTATTGGTACATTTTGATAATTCGAAGATATTCTTGTTTGATCGATTGATAAGGGATATAGTATTGTAAGAAATGGGACTCCAAGTATAACTGCTTGGCTTAGTCATTTAATCATAATAAATGGTGCAATGATATAGAAGCATTAGATAATTTATAATTGATAAAGAGTCTACTGCCATCTGCAGTATTTAGGATCTGAGTTGTTTTGTCAAAATATTTTGACGGTACTAATCCTTCATTGATGCAATTAAGGTCAGCACCTGAATCTATTAAAGCTGATGTTTGAAAGCGATAATCTTCTGCTACTATTATAGTGACTTGAACAAACCATTTTTGAATCATAATTTTATCTATCAGATTTACAGAAGGAGTTGTTATCATAAGTGGTTTAGCTTCTGAGGTTTCTGGTATATCTTCTGGTGGATCAAGATTATATATTGTAATAAGATGATTGAATTCTAATTCATCTGTATCTGACTCTTGCTGAGATAAAGTTTGTAATTCTAGAGTTTTAATTCTATTTTTTAATTGGTGAACCACTTTTTTGACTTCTTTAATTTCATGTTTTAATTCTGAAATAGAAGGTTCTTTTTGTTTTGTAATATGTTGTTCGCTCACTCTTTTCACAATAGAGGCAAAATTGTATTCATCAGGTGTTTTACTAATAGGAGGTGTTTTTGCTTTTGTTTTAGTTAAAGTAATAAATTTGGTGATTACAGATCTTTTTTCTTCTGGATCGGTAATTTTCTCAATAAGGTCTAAGATTAGGTTATCTTCTTGGGTAAGCATATGAAGATTATGTGTAGGTATAGGGCAAGTGCAATTAGATTCTTTTATTGGATGAGATGATTCTGTATTTGTAGAAGAATCTGATGATTCTGTTCATAAAATGTCATCATCTTGAATATGTCCTATATGTGATTCAGTAGAATCTGAAGATATAGAATCATAATTTATTATATTATATAATTTTGATTTGATTGATTCATCTAAGTGTAATGATTCTATTTTCTTTTTTAATTTGCATTGGTGTTTGTAATGACCAACTTTTCCACATTTATAACATACTGGAAGTTTCCTTTTATTTTTAGTATTTAGAGAGAATTTGTTTATAAATTTTTGTTTAGATTTTTTATATTGTTTATGTTCTTCATTGGATTTGGATTTATATTTGTCTTTTTTGTATTTTTTCTTTTTCTTATATAACTTGTCAGGTTTATTTTTTCTATCTAAATGGTATCCAAATTGTTCACAGAAATCACCAAGTTCTTTATGCTTGGTAATTTGTTGTTTATCTAACTGTCTTTTGAGTTTATGATCAGTACATAAAGCTAATCCTTCAGCACATATTTATGCTGAGAGTTCTCCAAGTGTATATGCTGAGTATACTATAACTCCATTATGTTTCTTTCTAAGTCTGTCTTTGACTTTTTCTGCAAATAAGTATGGTAGACCAGCAATAAATTTTTCTTTCCAATGGTCTAATTGACAATATTCTCATATTAATAATCTTGAGAAAAAGACGTCCTTGTACCATTTATAATGGAATAATGTAGGACAACAAAGATTAGATAGTAGATCTTCTGATCTTGCTGCCAATAAGGCCGTACTTCCTACAAAATGTAGTGTAATAGTATATATTAAGGTGTTTACTGCATCACTTTCAGTATAAATTATTTCTTGATTTTGTTCATTTCTGGCGGTCCATTGTCTTGTATTGGTAAGAATTCTATTTTTGGTTTCATCATCCACATAGAAATCCCACCAGCCTCTTAACCAGCCAGTGAATCCATTTACTATTGCTTTAGCAACCTCTTGGTCTGGATTGCCTGCCATTTTGTTTTCTGAAGCAAACATTGTCATATGTCTCATGACATCTAATATTTTTAATTCAGATAACCATCTATTGTCCAATTAACTATTGATCTTCCTGAATAGAAAACAACTTGTTGTATGGCATTTTCTTCAAGCTGTACATCAACAGATGTAAGTCTCTTATAATATGGCAAAGCTGTGATTGGTTTCCATGTTTTACCATAGGCGATTCTGTTTATATCAATAGGTGTAGTATCCATAAAAGTAGATTCTTGATTTTATATGGTATCTTTTATAACTGGTTCCTCTTCTTAGAGCATCATTGTTTCATGCTTTGGTATTTTTGTTTTTCTCTTATCTGAAGATTCTGGGAAAGGAACAGGTATATTGGGTATTGGTATAGGAATACTGAGTTTAGGAGAAGGGATTCCTTTAATATCTAATTGGGCTAATTTTGATATTAACTGATCCATTAAGGTTTTATTATTTTCGCCGATATGGAATTTATTTTTATTGAGTTCTGGAGGTGGTTTAAACAAAACTGCTTTAGGAAGAGAAGGAGTTATTCCCTTAGCTTGAGGAGTGACTAATCGTTCTATACGTTCTGCTTGTTTTCCTAAAGATTGCATATATAAATTAGTATAATTGTTTTGTTTCACGATATGCGGTATTAGTTCTTGTTTTTTACCTATTTTTTTTGGTAGGACATTATATGGTGTTGCAATAATATCATATAGAGATTGTGGTGGTTCTCCTTTGCTTAACGGGGTTATAGCACCTTTGAGGATTATACTTTTTTCAGGAGGGTGTGTACTAGCAGTAGTGGTACCATCCGTACTAATATATGTTTTTTCTTCCATGGTTTGAAGAGTATTAAATGGAGGAATGTTTATTTTATATTGTGTACATATTTCTTGTAACCATATAAAAAATCCTTTTGTTTCTCTTTCTTTTTTCAAAAATTTATTATATTTTTGATGGAATAATTCTATTAACCTAAGTTGGAAGGTTTGAAGATACCATTCCCTAATACCTTGATTTTCTATAGAAAGATAATCTTTTTTGAGATAATTAGTATCGATTTTTCTCTTTTTTCATTCTAATTTAGCAGCTAAATATGTTTTTATATATGCATCATATGCATTATTAGTATTTATTTCTTCTTCTATATCATATTCTATTTGTAATGTAAGTATTTGAAATTCCTCTATATCAGGTTCAAATGTATATGTAGGAATGACTACATGATCAGCTATTCTTTTGACTCCTTGTAATTGGAAGTCTGAAGATGGTGTAGGTATTGAAGAAGAAGGAAGTATGATAACATCGGGAGTAGTATGACAGGATTTTCTAGCAGGTATTAATGGTTTTTTATTTCTTTTCCTATTAATATCTATATCATCCTGTACGATAGGCTGTTGGAATTTTATTTCAATATTTCTATCCTAATGTTCTATTATTTGGTTTGGAATATTATTTACAGGTACGTCCTTGGGCTGGTTTGCATTTTGCAATGCCCATGATTGAGGTAGAATAATATCGGACCAAGTAATTATTTTTGGTATAATCGTATTTGATTTTTCTATATTTATTTGAAATAATATAGTTTAATCATTTTTATCAGCTTGCATAATATTAGGACAAAGAGTGTTCATTACCTTATAATAAATTCTGTATACTATTGCTAAATTCTGAAAACCATGTATCATATTAAATCCACGAGTTTTCAAATTTATAGTTAATATATCTAATATATTTGGGTCTGTTAAAGAAACAGAAAAATTTGGAAAGCAATTAAAATATATGGGTCCACTAAATAGGCTGGATTCTACCATGCCTAGGAGTGAATCTGAGAACTTATTGTGTCTTGTATCTCTTAGGCATACAAGCACTGAAGTGTTTAACCCGAGACGGGTTAAAGGTTTAATGGCTATTTGGATTAATCCAATGTGCAAATATTTATAATTATTTTATTTATGTTTTTCAATTATTATCATAGAAAGCTTGCCTTATATATATATATATATATATATATATATATATATATATATATATATATATATATATTAATGCAACCATTGTATAGTAATATCATGCAATAACCTTACAAAACCATATTGTGGCCATTTGTTTGACCCAAAATTTGAAATATACACTCTTTTAATTCTAATGAACAATCACAAAAAAGGAAAAATTGAAAACATAAGCTAAAAAGTATTTTTTTAGCCCAATTAACATAGGCCATTCATTTTGGTGTGTTGCTTAGATCTAGGCCTTAAAAGGATTATTTCATTTCCAAATTTTTTTGGATGGCTTTATTATCATTAGATGAACAATATTAATGAAGAAAAAATTGATTTTGAGTTTATAAAGGCTAAGATATTGAAATTCATAAAATGAATGGTCTAGATTCATTTTTTTTAGGAGACTCATTTTGACCATATATAGGGTTTAAATTGAACGTTTTTTTTTTGGAGGATTGATTATTGAGATGACGAGAGTGTGTGTGCAAAATTTGGGGTCATACAAATACCACAAACATGGTTTTCTAGAAGTGTCGTTGCATTATATTATGATACAACCGTTGCATTGGATCATGGCTTATATATATATATATATATATATATATATATATATATATATATATATATATATATAGGGCAAGCTTTCTATGTTTCCCCTACATCATAAAACTTATATACTTCCCCTTATCCAACCATCCATTCTGAATGGAGGGCTAAGATTGTCCCAATCACAATGTCATGTCTCTACACTATTTTATTTTATTTTTTATATAAACTATTTTGACACCAAATTTTGGACGTTTAATCCTTTATCAAACTCAAACTCGCACTAGCGAAAAATATAAATAAATATTTTCGATAAAATAAAATGACCAAAATACCCCTAAAAGTTTTAAGGGGTATTTTGATCATTATATTTTATCAAAAATTATTTTTAATAGTTTTTTATAGGTGCCCCCGAATGAGAAGACAGCACGTACCAAATTTCATATTCATACAATTTGTATAAAAAAAACTAAAAAGAAAATACTTTGAGACATCGAATCTAAGATCAAACGGTGAGTAGCTCTCTTGATCAAAATTGGACGGCTGGATGGTAGGGGGAGGATAGTTCTTCTATGCTAAATGGGAAGTATATAAACCTTTCTCATATATATATATATATATATATATATATATATATATATATATATATATATATATATATATATATATATATATATATATATATATATATATATATATATATATATATATATATATATATATATATATATATATATATATATATGTGTGTGTGTGTGTATAGAGGAAAAAGCTGGGATTATATATATATATATATATATATATATATATATATATATATATATATATATATATATATATATATATATATATAAGTTTATATAAAGTTGCAAACTTAAAATGTAAAATTACAGATGCACATCAAAAATTCATTGGAAAAGGTTGTGTTAATGTTGAAGACCCTCTAATTGATCATCTGGACATGAGATGTATGAATATGAAAAAAGAAATAGATTTTGAGTCCCAAAAATAGTGCATCTTACAACACACTATTTAGACCGTTTGTTTTCAATATTTTCGTATTTTTATAGATCTATTTTATTTTAACCATTTTTGGAGTTTAATATTTCGTAATTAAATATGAATATAGATTTCCAAATAATACTAAATATAATCAAATACTTAGATATTTTAATTTTGGATTTTGTTAGGCTATGCTGATGTAGAAAGTGCTCAACATTTTTAAATATTTAGATACCTTTTATCCTATGATAGAATAACTTTTGGTTTAAGGATATTTTAAGTAATTAGTCAAGAGTAAACTAGAAATTCCTAATAGAAATAAAATTATTTCTTAACAATAGTGGACAATGACATAAGTGATAGGGTGTGTGACATCACCTACAAGATGTATTAATTGTTTTTAACTACTAATAGAATGCCACTATTTTCTTATAAAATATCAATTCTACCATTCTAAATGACTAAAAATGCCACTACTTGAAAAAATTTGTATTACAATTCAAGGGTATTGTAATGTCAAAAAATATTGAGCACTTTAACGGTCTACACCACCAAATGGTGTAGCCTAACAAAACCCTTAATTTGGGTCCGGTTTGATCTGGCTTCAGGTCCCACACTATATTTTTAGGTCCAAGTTTGGGTCTAGTGAATTTAGGTTCGAGTCAAGCATGACCCTGACCTAACCTGATGCCATCACATTATTTACCTTTAATACAAAGATGTCAGAGTTATTTATTACCATCCGATTTGAAATCTAAAAACTTGAGTGTGTCACAAATTTCAAAAAAAAACCTATTTTGAAATTTGAGCTTAGTCGTATAAATACAGTTATCTAACTTTACATCTAATAGTCAATATTAATTGTGACAACCTTGTACCAAAAGTAAATAGTTTCACTATGTACTTGTTCTTTTTTTTTGGGTAGATCAGTGAGAATGCAAGCCCCTACCAATTTTTAATTAGTAGTTTTCGAATGCGTCAATGGGAATGAAAACCTAAACCTAAACCGATAGTTGAGGATCAAGTGTTGCCGTCACTAAAACCATACCATATCCCTATATGAGTATATCTAAAGTCCTTTCATATGAAAGGTCCTTTATGTGCCATTTTTTCTAGATTCTTCATGTCTCTCTCTCTCTCTCGTGGATACTTTTACTCTCAATATATAAATGTTTTTTTTTTTTGCTCCATCTTCATTTTATCCCTTGAATAAATGAACGACTCGGGGATAGGATGCAGCCTATGGCTGAGCCGAGTAACTTGGGCTAAGTCTGAGTTAAGCGGCCCGAGTTGGTTGAGTACCGCCAAGCCAAAAAATGTTAAAACATATTGAAAATTACAAAGATATCCCAAAAAATATGTCTAAATTAAAGTTAAACAAAACATACCTAAATAAGGTTAAAAAATAGTGAAAAATAGATTTTAATAAAATTAATTTGTGATAAGGTATTATAAAAATAATCTAATTAGAAAGAAAAATATAAAAATAAGTATTCATGGCCAAAAAAAACTTCCTAGTGCCACAAATAATATAAAACATAAAAAATATTACAAATGAATTGCTTATTTTTAAAATTTTTGAATTTTTTTTTAGAACTCTGAGTCAGATTAGTGAACTCGAAGATAATCATACCCATAAAGGGGGCGAGTTCGAGTTAGGTCGCCCGAGTTTTTTTTACATTTATTCTATCTTCCCACGAGCACTCTTTCCATCTCTCTCATCATGTGTTAAGTCACCACTTTTTCTCTCTTCCCCAAACTCATCCTCGTCTCTGTCATTTTGTGGGTCTCCCTTCTCTACTCCTCCATCACACTCACCTCAAATACGCTCTCCCGGCATCCATTTTCATTTTCTTCCCTCTCTTTCTCTCTCCTCTCTCTCCATTATTGCTTTGCCATTTAACATGTTTTCAGCTATTAAGAAATCGTGCGAGTCAACCTGGAATCGGCGGCATAGACGTGCAAGGTCACCTAAACGTTGACTCACCAAGGCGGATAATTTGGGTTGGTAATGGCTCGGTGACTAAGGGTGGCAATGGGTCGGGTCCACCCAAACTCTAGTAGTGTTTAGATCTAGGTTTTGGACCTGAACCTAGACCCGACCTTTCGGGTCCAAAATTTGGATCTATGCACAGACACGAGGTCGGGTCTACCAGTCGGGTCTTGGGTCTGGTCGGGTCCATTGTCACCCCTACAGGTCAGCGTTTTAAAAAGTTGGACCGGCTAGTGAACTAAGTATTTGGCGAAAAAGTTTGATTCTCCCATGTCAATCTGAAAATTTAAAATTTAAAATTTATAAAAGATAAATTTATTAGATGGGCATTTTATAACCTTCCTGGGACCTTTCGATTTAATTTTAAAATACCCATAAAATAACGCAGGATCTTGAGTTGGTATGGTTGTTGATGAGCTTAATGTTAAAAGTTCATCTCTTATGGGTATTTTGATAAATTTTCTATTAAATAATAATTCATATAAATGTAGGAACCAGGTAATAGAATGAATCAGTGGTTTAAAAAATGGATCGGTGCCCCGGATCGAGCGTTCAAAAAACCCATCGGATAGGTGAATCGGCGATCCGGATCGAAAATCGACCGAATCGGTCGGATTCAGTCTTAAAAAAATCCAAAAAAATTATTAAAATTTATTATAAATATTGTTTTTAGGAATCCAATAAAAAATGATGATACTCCATTAAAAACTTTCATTTTTTTGCATCAATATACGAATATTGAGATGTTTTTTTTCTGCATGAACTACTGTTAACCATTAAATTTACATAACACAAAAGATGATGAAGTATATCATCACACATGGACTACAATAAAACGTACAATTCATAAAATATGACCTAATAATAAAATGAAAGACGATGTCGTTCTTCATCTTGGTCAAGCTGGTGCCATTAATTGAATTCGCATGACAATTCATTGACTTGATCTAGGAACGAATTATCCAAATTAGTGGGCACCGGACTGTACCCAAATCCCTGAGTGTTAATGTTTTATTGTGCTCCTAATCCAAAATCCCCGAAGCTTGTCCATCCTTCATGCTCACCTACACTGTCGTACTCATCCCTACCCTCTTGTTGTTGAGACTCAGTATGTGAATAATTTGGTTGGGATAGGGTGGCTTTAGAATCATCATCTCTCTCATTTTCCCTTATACCCCCTTCCCACTTTCCCTCATTAAGTGTAATAATAACGACGTCTCCTACAAATTGTGGATATGTTGGCAGGCTGCTTTATCTTTCATGCTGCTTATCACATTCTTCAATATCTTCCTCATCGATAGCCTCAAGGAACACTCTCTTGTGTAACATTGGCTCATCTTCCTCTACTACCCATTGTTCTTCTGTGTCTGTGATAAATATTGTGTCCAAGTCTATCGGCCTATAGTATTCAAGCTTCCTTATTATTTGTCGCTGTCGGAGGTTTAAGTTATAATGAACACAAACTAGTTTATTAAGCCTCCCCAACGCAAGCCGATTCCTCCTAGTAGTGTGCAACCATTGGAACATACTTCAGTTTCACTCACACCCAATAGCAGAACATATTTGGGAGAGCACATTGATTGATATTCTCCTTAGGTGAGGTGCATCACTACCATATATCTCCCACCATTCAACTGGATTAAAATACAAAAAACATTGTAAATTCAAAAACAATTCATAAGATTAAATATATAAAAGAATAAAATATTAGTTAAGGGTTAACCTGGATCCATCTTAGTTCGATAATTCCTCGCAAGTCTAGTTCTGAAGGATCATACAACATCCATATATATAGAAAGCTAAAACAAAATATTTTGTTTTAGTGCATTAGTTATTCATCACAAATATAACAACTCAATGAAATTCTTACCCAAATATTAAATATTACCTCATGTATTGCCGCTACTTGGTATCGATTGCTTCTCTTCAGCCTGGCAATAATGTATCTGACCCTTTCCATAATCTTGTGGGGATGTTCAGGTGTCAAATAGAAAATTTTTAGGTTGAAGTAGTAACCTAGAAAATACATAGATAGAGAAAGCCCATTTAAATTTTTATTAAATAAAATAATTTAGAATTAAACATTCTAATGAAATAAATATATATGTACCTACATAATGAATTGGACGACCAAATATGGTGTTCCACTTTCTTTCTATAATCTCCATCACTTTATTAGCAAAATTATATTTCTCCCTAATAGCTGATTTGACCCTTTCGATACCTTCATAAAGGATGCCCATGGTAGTTTTTTTGTCAGCGTCCACTATTCTTAACACCGTGACCAAAGGGGTAGTAGCTTCTACGACACTAGAACACTAAGATCAGAACCTCCTATATGTGACGATGCCCTTCACTTTTAGCCCATTGCTGGAATCTGAGAGGTGATCATTTGACCATCCTTCACTGGTAAACAATATTTTCAATGCAGCTTGGGATTCCCTAATGGAGTCCACAATCAAGTAATCTATTGCAAAGCAGGTTATAATAAGCTGGATTATCTTTTGTTTATGAGATTGTTATTTGAATAAAAATAATATTTTAGAGTGGTTATATATAAATCTTGATTGAAACCTCTCTTTCTCTAGAGTCTCCTTCACAATTTTAATCTCGCCGATCTGCTCTAACATAAGATCGATGTTATGTGCAGCACACGGGGTCCATACTAGATGCTTCATGTTATCTATCAACTTGCTGCCCGCAGTAACACAAGCACCCGCATTATCTGTAATAAACACAACTATCCTCTATTATTTGGTCATATAGTCGTACCAAGAAGTTTGCATCATGTTCTTTCCTCGAGACGTCTTTGTTAGACTAAAATGCTGTAACTTTTGGGGAATAGGCCAAGAAGTTAAGATAATCTCTTTTGCTAACTTTATTCAACCAACCATCACTTATGAGAGTAATTCCTGTTTTTGGCCAACCCTATTTATATTCTTAATCCACTTCCTAACTTCTTCCACCTCTTCATCTAAGATCGGCCCACTGAGCTCATATGCAGTCGGGAGCTTTACCCCGAGTTTGGCTCTTTGGATTGCGTTGATCATAGGAGGGAAATATGGGCTATTGGTTGCATCAAAAGGGATCCATTTATTGTAGAACTATTTACCAACATATATGCCCAACATGTTCCTTGTAGCTTTCACTATGCCTTTGAAGGTCATCTGTTGTGACTTGGGCTTTGAGAGAAATGAGTCTATACTACCATGACCTTCAATATTGCTGCTCCTAGATAAGCTAAGAACAATTTCTTCAACGTCCGGTGCTTCTAGATACATATTGTCATCAACCCCTCAATACATATTCGAGCTGAGCCCGTCATACATGCTCGAGCTTAGTCCTTCATGCATGCTTGAGCTGGGTCCGCCATGCATACTTGAGCTGGGCTTGTCATGCATGATTGGGCTGAACCCACCAAGCATGCCCATGTCATAACCACCAGGCATTCTGAATTTGCTTCCCCTCTAGTACGTTTTATGCAAGCCTATTCTTGTGGCCATCTCCAAGTCATTATTATATTGCTCCTCTAAATCAATCATGCTTGATATCGTATATAAATCAGCGATCTTCTCATCCATCCTCTTCTTTGCGACTTTTTTACCTTTTGTAGCCTTGAGAATGACTGCCATATGTTTTCTTACATTGCTAGGGAAAACTATTGCACACGGAAACATCTCCCTTAACCCCTGCCAAGTGTTGCTTGAACATATGTACCCCCACTACTTATCACTTTTTGACAGTAATTACAAATAATTTTATCTTGTTTGTTGGGATCAAGTCTGACCCCATGTTGTCATGCAAGGTCTTCCCTGGATCTTGCCATGGTTCAACTGTTTTAATATGTAAATGGTTAAAAATGAACCTGACAATTCAACACGAAAAATAATCACCATGTGTAGTGATAATGTGTATGGGTAGTTCCTGCAGTTATCTTTGTTGTTCATACAAAATACTTCTACTGGCAAAAATATTTTAGTTCCTACTGGCATAAATACTTTATTTATACAACATTAAAGATAAAAATAGTCTGTATCATCCACTACATATAGATAAAAAAATTTACAATGATATAGTATCAATAAAAAATATATTTACAATGGTATAGTCATTCACAATGCCAGTACATATAGACTCGTCACAAATCTTCATTTTGACAAGCATGAATTAGTTCCTACTAGGAAACTTTTTTATTTATGCAACATTATAGATAAAAAGAGTCTGTAGAAGTCATACTTAGAATCGAGAAAAAAAATTATTTACAATAATATAGTATCAATAAAAATAAATTTACAATGATATAGTCATTCACAATGCCACTACATGTAGACTCGCCACAAATCTTCATTTTGACTAGTATGAATTAGATCTTACTGGCAAAAAAAGGTTATTTATGCAACATTATAGGTGAAGAGAGTATGTATAAGCCAAACTTACAATCAAGAAATAAAAAATAAAAAAATTTACAATGATATAGTATCAATAAAAAGTATATTTACAATGGTATAGTCATTTACAATGCCACTACATATAGACTCGTCACAAATCTTCATTTTGAAAAGCGTGAATTAGTTCCTACTGGGAAAAAATATATATTTATGCCACATTATAGATAAAAAGAGTCTGTATAAGTCACACTTAGAATCAAGAATTTTTTTTTTTACAATGATATAGTATTAATAAAAATAAATTTATAATGATATAGTCATTCACAAGGCCACTACATGTAGACTCGCCACAAATCTTCATTTTGATAAGCATGAATTAAATCGTACCGGCAAAAAACATTTACTTATGCAACATTATAGGTGAAAAAAGTATGTATAAGCTAAACTTAGAATCAAGAAAAAAAAATAACAAAATTTACAATGATATAGTATCAATAAAAAATATATTTACAATGGTATAGTCATTCACAGTGTTCGCAAAATCGAACCGGAACGGTTAATCAGACATGGGCCTGGAAGCAGTTTAACTGGCCTAACCGATAAATCGGCCAATTCAATTGCTCTAACCGGGCAAGTCCCGAGCAGTCAAAAATATTGAAAAAAATAAAAATAAAATCTACTAAAATATGAAAACATATAAAAAGTGATTAAAACAAAACACATTTAAATGAAGTTGAAAATTAAAAAAATGAATTTTAACCCATCTTATATTTTCCATGGGCTATTTTTAAAATTTTCTAAAAAAGATAGGAAAATATAAAATTAAGTATTAATGACCAAAACAAATTTTAATCTTTACCATAATGTAAAGAATATTTAAAAATGTAATACAAATCAAATTCTTTATTTTTGAGAATTTATATACAGTTTTTTGAATTTGTTTTTTTTAATACCGGTTGATTACCCTAATCGCCCAAACCCGGAATTGGCCCCTAGCCGGTTCCGATCTAACCGGGCGGTTAGCTGTTAGATCGGGCGATTTTGCGAACAATGGTCATTCACAATGCCACTACATATAGACTTAACACAAATCTTCATTTTGACAAGCATGACTTAGTTCCTACTGGGAAAAAAAAATATTTATGCAACATTATAGATAAAAAGAGTCCCTATAAATCACACATAGAATCGAGAAAAAGAATTTACAATGATATAGTATCAATAAAAATAAATTTACAATGATATAGTCATTCACAATGCCACTACATGTAGACTCGCCACAAATTTTCATTTTGACAAGCATGAATTAGATCTTGCTGGCAAAAAAAATATATTTATGCAACATTATATGCGAAAAGAGTATGTATAAGGCAAACTTAGAATCAAGAAAAAAAAAAAAAAAAATACAATGATATAGTATCAATAAAAAAATACAATAATATAGTCATCCACAATGCCACTACATGTAGACTTGCCACAAATAATATTTACAATGATATAGTCATTCACAATGCTACAAATAATATTTACAATGATATAATCATTCAAGATAATATAATTATAAAATATGTATCAAGAATATACATACATTTTATGTATCAACATACATTTTTTTGCATTAAAAATTTAACAATAAAATTAAAAAATACAAGTTAATTTCTCATGATAATCAAAATTTAGTCACGATTTTCAGAAAATCACATTTTTTTCAAAAAATTGAAAAACACCAACAATCACGATTTCTCAAAAAATTGATCACCAAAATTTAGTTAATCACATAAATAACACCGATAATTGTTTGACTAACATTGTTATCCTCAAATCCTCTCTAAAATCATTCAAAATGATGCCCTAATTCGGCTAAAAATTTCAATTTTGCGGATTTTTTAACTCTTTTCTAAAAATGCAGTTATAATTCTATTTCTTCAAAATCGAGAGATAATAATTGGTTAATCCCACAAATTACACCCAAAATCATATGAAGAACAGTATTAACTTCAAAAACCCTCTGAAATAATTCATAATGGTGCTTTAATTCGTTTAAAATTAATTGTTTGGCAGAAAAAAAAAAAAAAAAAAAGCCCTAATTGTTCTTCAGAAAACCGTGACTCGAAATTAAAAATCCACCTCAAATCAAACAAAAAAGATAAAATAGGATACAGTTTATGATCAATAACATTATAAAGAACCAAAACCCTATGATATGAAGAAAATGTTTGCTAAAAATCGATTGGAATCGATTAAATGGTGGAAAAAACGAAGCTCGTACATGTTTTTATGAACCGTGACTTCAAACCCAAATTTGACTTGTAATAGACCAAAATAACCGAAAATGATGTATAATTTCTACTCAATAACACTATCAAGAGTAAAAACCCTCTGATTTGATAGCTCTATTTCATTTGAAATCCAACAAAAGACGGATAATATAAAAAAAATCGTGTTATTCACAAAACCAATAATTTGTGATCTAAATTCGAGCTTTCAACTTGAATATAATAATCAATAAGGCTGAAAAGTGATAGATAAATCTTGAAAGATTCGATCCAAAGCCTGTAAAATCCAATAATTGATAAAAAAAAATCCAAAATTTGATGATTCTTTACGCTTTACATTGTTCACCAAGTCTTGAACAGTGACTCGGGCGGTTTCCTATAGTGAATCACCGATTTTTCTCTAGAACCGGGCGGCGACTCTACGTTTTGGTTGGAATCAACACGGGATAATCGATTACCGTATCAACTCGATCGAGTCCATTGCAACTTGCCTTTTTTTCAAACACTGGCATGAATCACCCAGTTCTCTTACAAAACCAAGCAACTCCAAGGAAACCAAACCATTTCTTGATTCCCACGAGAACCAAATCGATATATACCAATTCTTGATCTAGATCGGCTATTCCCAATTCAAATCATCGGTTTTTTAATCACTGCAGGATCATGCGAAAGTCCGCCAATTCCCAAGTATCTTGTGTACGTCGCGGAGTCACTCAAGTACATTTGTAAGATCTAAAAATACGGTTTTTTGAATCGAACACTTAAAAAGGCTTTTGGGGTTGATTTTCGATGGCCTTCATGTACCTTCTTTCACAAATATTTCAAAAGAGCACGTATGCTATGCTCCCTCAGGAGCACAGTTGACTACTAGTCCCTTGGTCAAAACCTATTTGGGAGGATTTTTCAATTTGACATTTTGAAAATCTCTTAAAAATTACCAAATGATTATTCTAAAAAACAATTTGAATTTTAAAATTTATAATACTTAGTTATCACTATCTAAAAATTAGATGGTCTCTATTCAATCTCGAGATTTTTTTTTTTTTTTCAAGCCAATAGAAGGTACAATGAGGAATATCTTTTTTATCGAGATTAATTTATGGTTGAAGAGATTGCATCCCCAAATGTTGGGGTCCTCAAATTAAATTCTGGGTGGGTTTTTAATCAAGGGAGTCAATGGACATTCAACTCTTATAAGAGTAAAATATCTCCGGGCATTTCAAAATAGCAAGATGGAAAAGCATAATGCTAAGTGGAGGCTTAAAGAGCACACAAGCACCACCTATAGTTTAGATTGAATTTGGATGAGAGTTTGAAATTAATTTTTATCTTTCTTTTTTTTTTTAATTCTTTTTACAAATTAGATCCATGCGATGGGCATATATGCATCGCACACTTAGGGGTGGCAACGGGTCAGGTAGGGTTGGACCTGAACCAAGACCCGAATAGATTCCGGTCCAGGTTTTGGACCTCGACTCAACCCGTCGGATCAAAAAATTGGACCCATACTCGTACCCGTCGCGTCTCGGGTCCATTATCACCCTCACTATGAGCTTTTTTTTTTGTTTTTTACCTTTTATTTTACCATCATATATCCGTATTATTGGCAACGACGTCACAATCACCCGCTATTGGATTTCTAGCCAGGTGATTTGTCATTTAATAGTTAAAGATGACGACTAGTTCTAATTATATACGATCTTTAATGCACCAAAATGAATAAAGCTTGAAGTAAAATATTTTATCTCTGACAATTTACGGGTATGGGTCGGATTCAACTGGACCCAGACCTAGACTTGGACTCGTATAATGTTCGGGTCCAAGTTTTGGACTTGAACTCGATCCGCCGGGTCCAAATGCTAGGCCCATACCCGACCTGTTTCGGGTATACCCAACGGTCCCAGGTCGGGTCCAAAGTCATTGCCACCCCTATACACTCTCAATAAAAACTGAAAAAGACTAAAAGATCCTTCAGGGACTTTTTTGCTAATTTTCTACTTGAATTATTATTTTTTATTGAGTGCGCCCTTGTTAGTATATAGATACGCAACTTTCATGTGAATCTAGTTTTTAAAAAATAAAATAAAAAACCAAAATCCATCCGCAGCCCTTGAATATGCTAGATTCAATTTGCTCATGCACCCTTCAAGCATCCACATGATGTGGATGCTATAACATCTCTAGAAAAGATTTGAGAACCCGGTTTGGGTTTTCAAATAGTGAGCTGACTTGGAGATGATTCCCCCGGACCTAGTTCTAACTTAAAATTGGGTCCGGGTTTCTAAAGAGTGGGTCGTTTAATTCTTCGTCTTTTCTCTCTCAACACACACGCTCTATCTCATATATTTTGGTTTTTCCATTATGGATATCTCTCTATTAGTGCAGGAAAAATCGGATTGGAACGGTTAACAAAACATGGGCCCGGAAGCAGTTTAATCGGCCTAACTGGTAAACTGGCCGGGTCAACCGAACAAGTTCTGGACAATAAAAAAAGTGTTAAAAAAATAAAAAAATCTAATAAAATATTAAAATATATTTAAATAATGATTAAACAAAGCACATCTAAATGAAGTTGAAAATTAATGAAAAAATAGATTTTAAATAATTAATTTGTGCCCAAGAGTATATTTAATATTTTTAATTTTTTTTTGAAAAAATATTAAAATAAATATTAATGGCCAAAACAGTTTTCAATCTTTGCCATAATGATGAAAAACATTAAAAAATGCATTGCAAATAAAATCCCTTATTTTTAAAGAATATATATATATATATATATATATATATATATATATATATATATATATATATGAGAAATGATCCTATAGGACCCTCTGCCACTCATGTGTATAAGATCCCTAAAAGAGCACCATTAAAGTTGGCACAAATCGAAAAGTCAAATCTCACACCCATGTGATAATTTTTTTAGAGATCCGTATCAACTTTAATGGTGATCTTTTGAGGTCCTACATACATAAGTGAGGGAAGGTCCTATAGGATCATTACTATATATATATATATATATTTTTTTTTTTTAAAAAAATAAAATTAAAAATACCTAACCGGTCACCAAAACCGATCAAAACCCGAACTGGCTCTAATTAGGCCGTTACTGGTTAGAACAACCGATTCTTCCTTCAGTGCTCCCTACGCTCTCTCTACTCCTTATTTTTGGAAAATTTATAGAAATTCCCATTGACTCCACTTTCTAGACATCTTTCGTCACACACAAAAAAATTTTAAAAAAATAAAAATAAAAAATAAAAAAATACAATCCAGTATTGTTTCTTTCTACACTTCTGCGATAAAAAAAAAAAAGTAATAACCAAAATACTCACGTTCTTATAATGCCGGACTAGGACTGTTTTGTGCTGCACCGGCACTATGAAATCGATGTGCTGAAATGGACATTTTTTATTTATTTATTAACAAGTGGCAAAGGTGTTGAAATGGACATCTCTCCTCCCATTTTCTCTCTGTAGATGGATGGACATTGTTATACGGTCTGAATACGGATAGTGCGTTTCGTATAAAAAGGAAGTACTTGGGGCGCACAAATTCTTTAGGGAGAGACACCCACATTCTCTAATCCGAATGAAATTATGGTGCCCTTCCATGGGATTCGATCCCGTGACCTCCCTTCTCCGTTCCTAATAACTCAAACAAAGACCAAGGCACCCTCAATCTTTTATATTTCAACCCACTATTAAATTTACAAGCTAAAACATGGGCGGCAATACTGTAGTTACTTCCTCGGCATCCCCTACTTGCCTGGACCGAGCACAAGGTCCTTACCAAGTGCCTTGGCCTGGCCATGGGCCACGGCCCTGATCGGGCTAAAGAAGTCTAATGGAATTTTTGACAAAAAAAAAAATGAAAATAGAGAAAATATCTCTAAATATATTGTTTTTTAGTTTCATTTCTCCATAAATCCAAGATTTCAAAACCTATATTTTAACCTTTTAACTCTCAGACCAACTTTACCCACTTTTATTCTATTTTTTACCCCAAAACAAATTTTAAAAAGACGTGCCTTTCTAAATCCCCTTGTGTATCTCTTTACGTAATTTGGCCGAAAGTCGCCCTCTCCAATTGTTTCGGCGAGTCCTCTGCCTGTTTCCATCGTGAGTAGCCAACAAATTCTGACAGACCTAAAACATCTTCGACGAGTTCACCAGTTTTCAGTAGTCCAAAGACTTCTCTAACCAATCCACCTTCAATTTCCGGCAGGCCCAAGATTTCTCTAGTGCCTTCTCCTGAAGCATTTGGAAGCCCTATGGCGACCCTGACAACCTCTCCAGAAAGTTTCGAAGGCCCTGTCGCACCTTCTCCGGCAATGGGCATGTGATGGGGTTGCGTCATCGGCAGAATCACCAGTGAAGAGGATAGGTTGGCTGCTGGCTACGGCCATGTGATGAGGGCTTGGTGGGCACTGTTTTGTGTGGTGTTATAGCATAGTGAGATAGAAAAAGAGAATAGGTTGGCTGCTGGCCACGACCATGTGATGGGGGATGGGCACTGTTTTGTGTGGTGTTATAGTAGAGAGAGAGAAAGAGAGAATAGGTTGGCTGTTGGCCACGACCATGTGATGGGGGTTTCATGGGCATTATTTTGTGTGGTGTTATAGTAGAGAGAGAGAGAAAGAGAGAGAGATGGAGGAAATATAGATATTGGAATCATGGGGAGAGAGATAAAGAGAGAAGCTTAGGGAGAAACGCATGAAGAGAGAGAAAGAGGGTTTAGAAAAAATATGTTTTTTTAAAATTTATTTGGGCTAAAAATATAGAGTAAAAGTGGGTAAAATTGATCAAGGAGATTAAAAGATATAATAGATGAAATCTTTATGTAGCTAGATAGGTTTTAAAACCTTAAGTCTATGGAGAAATAAAATTGAAAAACATGATATTTGAAGATATTTTCCTAAGAAAATAATCGACTAAGCTGGCTTATCATGGGCTCGTCATCATTAACATCATCAGTGTCTTTTTTCAATTAGCCATTCTGCTTTGTTAGGGGCTAGACCTCAGTGAGGCTACAAGTTCCTATATGTTTTTTCACTATTTTCAACCATATCATTTTGAGTATACCCCTTGTTTTTTTTTAACCTTCCACTTGAACTAACTTATACCTCCTAATAGGTATTGTAGTGTATTCATTTTGAATTCTATCCCTTATTGCCTTGCTACTCATCTATGTCAATATTCTAATCTTAGCTATATTCATTCTATGGGTATGTTGTTTCTTAACAGCCCAACATTCTGCCGCATAAAATAAAGTTGAACCCACAATTGTCATATACAATTGCCATTCAGCTTCATTGGTTTGCGACGATCACATAAAACTCCAGTTGCACATCTTCATTTAACTCACTCAACTCTAAATCTATGTATGACATCTTCCTTATTTTCTTCATTTTCATAAATTATTGATCAAAGATATCAAAAGTGCAGTTTGTTTTTGTTTTTTTGTATTTCTTAACCGTCAATCTTAACTACTTCATCATCTCTATTCTTATTATTACTAAACTTACATTCATATAAAACATGTATAATCCTACTTCATTTATTGAAAGAGTATTTGGAAAGCATGTCATACCACTAGCACACTATTGAATATTCCATTGACAACATCTGACCGTTGATGATGTGGTAGTAGGATGACGAGGAGGGTGATCATTGCACAAAAACCCATCATTTTATTTTCACTTCTCACCGAGAAGGAAATAGATTTCGATGGTCTGCAGAGACCACCGTCAAAACGTGGTCTCTCGTTGTAAGACACCGGGGTACTTTATCTAAACATTGTCTTAGATAAATTTTACTAATGCTTAAGATCAAATTCAATAAATAAACAAATAAAACAAATGATTTTGTGTTCAAAGGGTCCAAATTCCTCTCAATGATTGCATCTAGATTGTCCATTTGAGGGATGTTCCGATCTAAAGTATTAATGGCCAATGGCTCAATTTTGTTTAATGAATTTGTTCATAAGATTAATAGAAAATGATTCAAAAAATAAAATTAAAAAAATCCCACCTAGCCATGTGTTTTAGGCATGAGACAACCTTCTGTTAAGGTGGTCTTGGAAGACCACAATAGCATAGTCATGTTGTCATGACCTACCACCTTGACTACCTAATCTTGTGCTTCGTATACCAAAAGAAAATATTTGTTTTGTGTTTACAAGCTACACATAAAATATAGGGGTGGCAATGGGCCAGGTCACCCAAAAAAATGATACGGGACCTACGCCCGAATTCACCCAAAAAAATGATATGGGACTTAGACCCGAATTCACTTGATCCAGACGTGAAAATGAAGTGTGGGACCCAGACATGGACCTGATTGGACTCAACCTAAAAATTAAAATATCTATGTATTTAACTATATGTAAATATATTTCATATATTGGGATTTGAAAAATATAACCAGATCCAAACCCAAACCTAGACCTGGATAGTGTTCATGTCCACGATTTGGACCCAGACCCAACTTGCTGAGTCTAATTTTTGGACCCCATACCCGGACCCAACTCTAAGGTATTAAAGGCCAATAGCTTTAAATATACTATTCATATTTTATTATATTTTTTTTATTTTTTTAACACTTGTTTGAACACTCGGGACTTGCCCGGTTTGGCTGATTGGCCAATTTACCGGTTAGGCCAGTTGAACCGCTTCCTGCTCTATGTCCGGTTAACTGTTTCGGTTCCTACACTGATTTAAATATATTTCATATATTAGGATTCAAAAAATATTATCGGACCCAGACGTAGACCTAGACAGACCCGAATAGTATTTGGATCTAAGATTTTGATCCAAACCCAACTTGTCGGGTCTTGGACCCATATCCGGACCAGATCAATTCCACCCTTCAGTTCCGTGGTAGCTATGTGTCCACTGCCACCCCTAATAAAATATTGAATTCATGGCCCATTTCTATGGGTGTTATTCGCCTTTATTCTAGATTTTGACCGGGGCTTGTTTTTAGGTAAAATTACAAAAAAACTTAAGACCACACTTTCTATGCAGTTTATCCCCAACCTAACTTCTTCTCTCACTTTTTCCCCAAAACAAACTTTCTATGCAAATACCCCCCAAGGAAAAAAGTTTATTCGTTTAAACGGAAATGCCTTCCCGTATATAAAAATCATTTTGGCCAGATTTGACGTTGACTTTTGGAACCCACTAGCACATTGTCGGAGCGCACCGTCGCATTGCCGGACTGCCCTTACAGAAACTGAAGTACTGGCCCGCCCTAAGACAACTACTGGACCAAAACTGAGTATTACCGGACCGCCCTAAGATAACTACCGGACTGAAACTGAGTATTACCGGACTGCCCTTTACATAGTGCCAGAGCCTTGGAATCCAGTAACATCTGCTGCCGGACCGTCCTTTGCAACTGCCGGACCGCAAACATCTGAGCCGGACCGCCTTTGCAATTGCTGGACTGCCCTTGACAGAGTGTTCTACTGCCGAACCGTACTTATATAGCGCCGGAACCCTATTTTGGCGCGATAGAGGAGAGAGACGTGGGTAAAGTAAAAGTAAAGGAGGGTAGTTTAGGTATTTTTTTATTTTTTATTTGGTTGGGGGTATCTACATAGAAAGTATAGTTTGGGGAAAAAATGAGAAAAAATTAAGTTGGATGTAAGTTGTATAGAAAGTGTAGAAGAGGTTTTTTTTTTTTGGTACGTTTTTGTTGTTTATTATTTCTTGTGTACCAAGATTGTACATGATAGCTTTTACATTGTTTGTTATGTTTTCTTGATTGTTTTATTTATACATGGTTCTTAGAATATTGTCTTTCTAGTGGGCCCTTTGAACTCCTAGGTTGTGAGGAGAGAAAATAACCATTATGAAATATGTATCCATTATTGGGGCAAAGTTGACTTGGTTTTCGCCTTTAGAGAGAGAGAGTGCACTGTCGCTTATTAATTTCTCACAAGGCCCAAATATAGAGGGCACCTATTTAAAAAAGGAATTTATTGTATTTAACTTTTTTTAAAGTACAAAGGATAAGATAAAATTGTTTATGTTTGATACAGGAATATCACAATCTTTTTTAGCCGTTGGACGTGAGATGCACGGTTGGAGGTGTGCCACTAACTAGGCTCAAAATCTTATTTTATTTATTTATTTTAATTGGAATATTGTGTAGAGTAATGATGCACCCATAGGAACCAATTTTACATCCAATAGCTAAGTGTGATTTGGCCTTCTTAGATTAAGGGTAAACATATATTCTTTAATGATACATCTCATTATCATAATGCTTGCTCTACAACATAAAACTTATATATTTCTCTTTATCCAACCGTTCATTTTGAATGGAGGGTTAAGATTGTCCCAATCACAATGTCACATCTCTACATTATTTTATTTTTAATTTTTTTTATAGAAACTATTTTAACACAAAATTTGGTACGTCCAATCCTCTATTAAACTCGCACTAGCAAAAAATCTAAAAACAATATTTCCAATAAAATAAAATGAACAAAATACCTTTGAAATTTTTAAGGGGTATTTTGGTCATTATATTTTATAGAAAAAATATTTTTAATATTTCTTTTATAGGTGCGCCCCAATGAAAAGATGGCATGTACCAAATTTCATATTCATACAATTTGTATAAAAAAACTAAAAATAGAATACTTTGAGACGTCGGATCTAAGAACAAATGGTGAGTTATTTGCTCAAATTTTTAAATATACACTCTTTTTATTTTAAAGAACAATAATAATAAAAAAAAATGAAAATATTTCCTACCAAGTATTTTTTCAGCCCAATTAATATAGAGTATTCCTTTTAGTGCGATGCTTAAATCTAGGCCTTTGAAGGATCTATTTTTTTTTAAAAAAAATATTTTTTAGATAGATTTATTATCATTAGATGAAAGAAAAATTGATTTTGAATTCATAAAGTCTAACATCTTGAAATTCACCAAATGAATGGTCTTGATTCATTGTTAGAGGGGGCTTATAAATTGAATTTTATTTTTTTAGAATTAATTGTAGAGATGAAGAAAGTGTGTGCAAACGTCTGGTTTTTTAGAAGTCTAACATGATTTTTTAGAAATGTGGTCTCATTAGATTACAATGACACGGTGACATGAGATCATTCCCCTAATTTAATATATACCGGAATAAGTTCAAATCAACCTATTGGTTGTTATATACTTTTTACTTTGACTAAGTTACGTTATTCGCATTTGAATAAAAAATATCATTAAAAGGGCCAAACTACAAAAAAAAAAAAAAAAAAAAAACAAATCAATGAGGCGGTTGAATCAACAATTTTGTTTTTCAAAAATAATTTCATTTAGGTATCTCCTTTGAAATTTTGTAAACAAAAATACCCAACTTGGTTTTGTTCGGAGTTTATAACCTGAATAAGTGACATATTTTGATCTAAATAATCTAAATTCCTGCTTGAATTGAGGTTCCAAACCCCAAATGTGTCTTTTCATTCAAAGTGTTATTGTTCTGGATTTGGAACCCCAAATACCCACCAAGTCACAAGTCACAAGAGCCCAAAGACATAACACCCCAACATATTCCAGTTTCCAAACTTGCTTTAACTAAAAAGTATATTTAATATTTGAAAACCAAAACAATCAGTAGTATGGGCAATGATCATGTGTATTTTCAATTTAATGTGTATACAAGTTTTTATACCTTTTTTTTTTTTTTTATACAGTCTATCTTTCTCACTCTGCACCTATGATATAGGTCTTTTTTTTTAAATCAATCTAAATTTCACTTCATGCCACTTTGTTGTGTTTCTCTTGATTTTTGTACCTTCCTTTTTCTCTCTTTTTGTTATGAAAACATTCCTCTCCACTGAAGCCCTTGGCTCTCATTAACCTCGCCATTGTCTTCTATTGTTAGAGCAATGTGGGGTCATGCAGTGATAGCAAGTCTTGTTTCTCTCTCCAAATCTATTCCCCATGTTCATATTTGGGGACAAAGGATCCATGAGTCCTTGGGCGTTCTTGGTCCCTATTACATTATTCGGAAATTTGGTTTTCTTAAGACAGAGACTTTCTAACTAAATTATCGAGGTTTTGCTTTTTGGTGTATCCTTCTCCCCCAGTCCATCCTCTTCCGATCTCTTGCTTTTTAACTAAATAAGAAGAGAAGGTAAAGATATGTCAATCTTAGAGAGTGAATCAGCCACCACATTAAATTTAAAAAGATCTTAAACCATAAGAGATGACAAGCTAGTTGTCCTATGGGTTTTTGTTGCTTAAAGAACCGAAGAGAATGAGAATAGAGAAAAAAAGACAAGTTAAAGAGAAAAAATAGAAGGAGGTGGGGCTATTGTTGATGACAAAATTGAGGGTGTTCATGTTAGAGAGAAAAAGGGGAGGTTTGAGAGATACTTCTGACGTGTTGTCTAAGTTAAAGAGAGCTGAGATTTTTTATTAATTAAAATGAACAATTTCAAAACTCACCTACATCTCAATACTGTGTATTGAAAATTCACAGGATCACTCCCTTAGAAGGAGCCAGAAGTATTCAAGTAGCTTGGCTTTAGTAATTAGGTAGAAAATTACCAAAATAACCTCATGTATGCAAGTTTCTTAATGTATTTTCTAACAAAATTATTAAGAGGTACCTAAATGAGATGGTTTACCTCTTTTTACTAGTAAACAAAGTGATTCAACCACCTCAATCATTTGTTGGTTGATTTGACTATAGTGGTCCTTTCTATTAGAAGGTGGTTACACAAATCCTTTCTATTTATAGATACAAATGTCTACTTAGGATTCGTTGACATCCTTGATGCCAAGAGGATCGACCAGACAACAACACAAAACAGCATAATGTAATAAATTCCACCTAAAAACTAAATAAAATAAATGCACCATTAAAGGTTGTTAATACTAATTGGTCAGAAACGCAATGAAGAGAGAGAGAGACGCTTTACTCTTTAAAGAGAGAGAAAGCCTTAACTCTTCAAAGATATTTTGAGACTGGGAGATCCATGTTTTGGAAATTCCATCATAAGAGGGGATTGAGATATTAATAAAAAGTTTCTATCTTAATTAGACTTTTGAGTTCACAAAAATCCCTTATACGGGTTCAAGTTTAAAACTTTGAGAATGGTTAGCCTTTCAAATGGTATATATTTTTTATTTTTTAAAAAAATTTCATCATTTTATTTTACTAAATACCAAACTCATATGTTAGTCATATATATGGGTGCGGTTTGTATAGAGCCAAGGCTCTAAATAATCTAATTAAAACCCACCTTCAAATAGTATTGAGAAATGTGGTTTCTTTACTGTAATCTTCGACTAGCCTTAAAATATATTTTCATATGACCGCATTTTAGTGAACCTGAAGGTCTATTGTTAGGACATAAATTATGAGGAGGGGATATAGGTCATTTGCCCCCTTTTTTTTCTTTTTGGTTTGTGTGGGGGGGAAGGGAAAGAGAAAGATCACAGGTCCGTTGAAGATCTAGAGGGAGAAAGAGGGGTAGAGAGAGAGATTTTGAAACAACCTTCAACAAATATTGAAACACCCTTGACAAGAGAGAAAACTATTCTTGAGAGAGAGAGAGACTCAAAAACCCTAAATGATTGAATCAACATTTTAAAACTTGGTTCAAGAGGCCGGATCAACCACCTTTTGGATGACCCAAGACTGGAACGATCTGACTCTCCGGTCGGTCTCAATAAAATTTCAATAATTTATACTTTCAAAATAACATGTTAAAAATAAAATGGGTTGGAATAGGCTCTTCCTTTGATCTTGATTGCCGTGTTCTCTAATAAATTTGCCTTAGCGACAAAATCAAATGTATTTATCAAAATCAGACTGATTCTCGGTTCTAACGATAGACCTCAAATGTATTTATCAAAATCAGACTGATTCTCGATTCTAACGATAGACCGAGTCCCTCGTCATAAACATCCAATATGAATTGCCGATTCCCAATCCGATCAACAATTTTTAAAACACAATAATAAATGCATCCAACTTTTCACATGAGTCACTCCCGAGTCACTAAATGCCACCCAAGAGGAGAACTTACTAATGAATGCCCTCAAAATGGAGAATGACGTAGAGGGTATGAGTCATTGCATTCCTCTTTATTTTTCAAGTTTATATGATTATCTACAATGAGAACGCTACCTTTGTAGATGTGAGATAAGTTTGAATGACTAAGGTATTATTTTCATGTAAAGTATTTGAGGAAGCCTAATTTTAGATATTTCCATATCAAAGATCAACAAATTCATTGTGTCCTGGCTTTTGTTAATAAAGAATTATTTGAAATAATGATTCTCAATGTAAGTTTCTCATTTAGTTGAATGTTATGTGCTTCTACCTTTAACTGCGGATTAATTTGTATAGATTGGATATATTGAGCGTTTTCAGGGTGATTAGATCAAGCCTTTTAAGAACATAAAATTATTATTTTTATAAAATAGTTTCTCATTGGGCAATGATAAAGTAGGATAAGAATTTGGATTAAATAAAAGAAAAAATTTATATAAGGTTGAGGCCCTAAACAATCAAACTAGAGTGCACCACAAAATTCATTTGAAAAAGTTGTTTCAATGCCGAAAAACCCCCAAATCCAATTATCGTAACCTTAAGATATATGGACATTAAAAAAATGGTCTTCAAGTCTTGGGAATAGTGCATCTTGTAATGCATTATCGAGACCATCAATTTTCAAGATCAAGGTTTGAAAATTCGGGGATCCAATTTGGAATAGTGATCCGGATCGCGGAATTGTTCGTAACGATCCAAATCTTTAATATATCGGGATCTGAGCTACCCAATGCAGTGTAAGCCAACTCACCATCGTGCCCGTGTGTGCGCCTGTTGTATGCATGACTAACATTTTATAAACCATTATTCTTTTTAGAATCCTCGCTGTGGGATTTTTTTTTTCTCTACTTTTCTTCTTTTTTCTTTGATTCTCTCTCGCTCTCCATTTGTTTTCGCCCTTGCTGTCATGTCCAAGCCCATGACAGCAAGGGCTTGGACAACAACAACAATAATAATATTCATATTGTTTAGCAACTTTTTGAGGTAAATTGAAGCTTGTCTTTTTAATTTTAAATTTTAGAATCCATTTACGCAAGGCTTGAAAATTCCCCAATTGTATTGCCAAGAGGCATTTTTATTTTTTCGAATTTTGATATCTTTATTTTCTATTTTTTAGGGTATAAATATTTTTTTGATTTTTTTTTAATGTCATAAAAATTTATAGGGAGATTTATTTTTGTTTTTAATCATATGATATGGAAGCGTTTTCTAATATTTTTTAATCATGTTTATTATAATATTATAATTAATAATTATATTTGATAAATCAAATATTATATTATATTTATTTTTTTATTTTCATTATAAGTTACATAATGTATTATTTTTTCTTATAGTTATAAATAAGATTTTTAAAATTAGATGATATTATAAGATATTCTAGATTTGTTCATATTTGTATAGTAAAATAATTATAAAAAGGTAAAAATAGTTTTTTGAATTTTTTTAATGTCATAAAAATTTATATGGAGTTTTATTTTTGTTTTTAATCATATGATATGGAAGCATTTTCTAATAATTTTTAATCATATTTATTATAATATTGTAATAAATAATTATATATTGATAACCAAATCTTATATTTTATTTGCATTGTAAATTACGTTATGTATTATTTTTTTCTATAGTTGTAAATAAGATTTTTTAAAGTAGATGATATTATAAGATATTCTAGATTTATTCTTATTTGCATAGTAAAATAAGTGCAAAATATAAATAAATAATTTTAATTTCAATATATAATATTATAGTTAATTAGGTTGTGACAATTCTGGATAAGTAAAGCAAATTAACATATGTTTGATACTTTGATGTGTTACTAATTTTATATTATATGAAAAATTATTTTTTCATTTTATAATATCGAAGTGTTTTCTTATATTTTAAATTGTTTTGATACAATATTATAATATTATAATTTATAATTTATAATTTATAATTTATAATTTATAATTTATAATTTATAATTTATAATTATACAGACCTCGATACAGAAAATTAATGTTTCAGTAATCATCTATTTTTACAAAGTAATGAAAGTAATAATATACCACTCCTAATTTCTTTTAGAAACTAAAAAAATAATATTTTTAGAGATTTACAGTGCTTTTTTTAAAAAAATTTGGGACAAAACTTGTTGATTCCCCAATTCGACACGTCGATCCACCAATCCGACACAGTTTTGGGGTGAACGATCCAGGTGGCCGTTCCGTTTTTTAAACCTTGTTCAAGGTACTCAAGTGTTCCTAGAACTGCTTGATCTACACTATTTTTAAATCTTAACTTTTATAATTAGAGATGAAATTAAATTTTCAGCCCGTCATGAAGATTTTCGACACAAAAACTGCATTGTTTTACACTATTTGAAACTGCGCCTTATTGTTTAAGGCCAAAGGCTTATACAAACCACACCCTTAAATATATTCTCTAGGGCATCAATCTAAAACTTTATTTTTTCTTCAAATGCTTGGTCAAATTTCTACACTTGTTCTCCTAAAAAAACATTTCCCCATAGTTTTATCCAAAATAAATTTTCAGAGCAATCTTCGTCGAGATCAGGAAGATATTTGTGAGATATTTGCGGTGAAACCAAATGGCCATAGGGCGGGTCCAAATTGGATGCGCAGTTAAAGGATTTCATTTCCACCCTTAGGGTGAATCAAATGTTTTCCCTGCATTTTTTTTTTTTTTTTTGAAGGCTGTGGTTTTGTCTCAAACTTTGTTATGAGATGCAATTTTGGTGTAAAAAACTCTTATAGTGCTAGAATTTATTGTTATTTTTAGTTATAAAATTTTAGACTATAAATATTTCAGATCAAGAGGATCTATAAATGTGCATGAAAATCTTGAAAATAGACGGTCCAAATAATATGTTGCAAGATGTATTATTTTTTACTTAAAATGTTTTTCTTTTCTTTTCTTTTTTCTCTATATTTATATATCTCAATCGAGATGATCAATTTGTCCAAAAGCATCAAACAACCTTTTCTAGAGGATTTTAAATGTACACCTTAATTCTACGTTAAGGTGTCAACCTAATATAAACTTTTCCCTTTTATGAAATAACCCGACTATAATGGATCTTATTCTAGATTTCAAACAACGCAATTTTCTTAGCAATAAGTATGTCGAAATAAGGGCCTAAACATTCTCAAAGTTGCCTAAAAACGTTTGTCAGCAACAAAATAAAATAAAGAATGTCTAGCATCACGACATTACATAATTTTTTGTCTAAATCCAAAGATAAAAAACTATTAGAAAAAGTTTATATAAGGGTGATGCCCTAAATAATCAAATTAATGCGCACCTCAAAAATTCACTAGAAGAGGTTGTTTCATTGCCCAAAAAATTCTCAAATTGGTCATCTCAATATCTTGATGAACAGACATGAAAAAAATGGACTTCAAGTCTTGGAAATAGTGCACTTTTGAACTGTCAATTTTCAGGATTTTCAAATGTCCATAGATCTGCTCAGCCTCCACTATTTTTAAAGCCTAAAATTATATAACTAGATATGAAAATAAATTTCCAGGGAATCAAAAAAATTTCCAGTATTGAAATAACATCTTTCGACACTATTTGAAGGCTCACTTTACTTTAATGGTTTAGGGCCTCCCCTTATACAAACCACACCCAAAACTATTCGGTTGTAACAATCATACTTTAAACGGATAGATTGATATGGACTGTGGTGATAAGCACAAAGGTTATGTCAAAAAGATGAGACATTGATTCAATCCTCGGCCATGCAACAAGAATGAGTCTTCGAATTTCGAAGATAGAATCACACAATGATATATGATCGGGTATAGCGTAGTCTTGTGGGAATAAACTATACATTTACTCCCTTAGACAAAATACCTATTCTAGAGAATTTTCTAAATCATAATTCTTAGGATCCACTTAACAATCATCTGATGAGTATTTTCAATAAGAAAAAAAAAAAAGAAAAAAGAAAAAAGAAAGGTTTTTGAGTTCTTAAATACTTTGATCAGATTGTCCAAATATTAGATGATCTCTATCCAATCCTAGGGCATTACTTTTTTAAACAAATATAATTCCAATTGTATACAGCAAGACCATTATCTTTGGTACAATGAGGTCACAATTGCTACAAGTAATTAAATATCAAATTGGATGACTTGAGGTGTGTTATAGAGTTAAAATTTGTTTTTGAACTTTGAATCTAATCATTGACGCGAAATTTTTTTTTTTTTTAACATTGAGTCCAATCAATAATACATTCACAACTATCCGATTTAAATAGTCTTTGTATACTTTTTCAATATAATAGATGAATCAATTTTCTTTTAGTTTTGGGTTTACTCGCTAGTTTTGGGAGGTTCCATCCCTAAAAGTAGGGTCCTAAAAGAACTCCAATCTAAGATTTTACATGAAGGAGTAAATGGACACTCTGTTCGAGTAAAACACTAATATTTTGGCATGATTGATATTACTGAAGTTGATCTACCAAAAAAATAAGTCAAATGTAATATAAGAGCTTAATACTTTGCTCATTGAGTCATTCCCTGAGGACCCTATCCTATCCTCGTTTAGTAATATAATGGAAGATGGTTTTAGCCAGTTTAACCCGGATTGGAGGGGTGGATCATTCACAGCACGGATTTGTATTGGATTGCTTGATTGACGATGTCTCGTGATCCTAAAATATATTACAAAAATAATAAAATAAAATAAAATATATAATATAGGTATATGAGGTGGGGATCTAGGGAAGACCTGACATTGAATAAGTTTAAAAAGATAAAAAGATAAAATAGAGAAGGGGCCATTTCAGGAGAAATACGGCGAGGATCCCATGCCATCTTGGAACCGGTTTCATTCCAATCAATTCTCCATCCAGATTGAGAATCGTCGGGTTTTGAAATACTAATTTTGACAATAGAAATGGTAACTTTGACATAGGAAACCACTATCAAAGCCTTGATTGCTTGGTTGAAGGGACAATTGCTTAGTGCTATGACTTCATTGTTGAAGAGACAACCTCTACAAGAGGTTTTGCTACTCCACTACCAGGCCTTGGCTATTTTGTCAAAGAAATAACCTTGACCTAACCCTTGCCTAAGTTTATGGAGACACAATTCTAGTTGGGTCTTGGTGTGATGAAGAGAAAGCCAAATAAAGGTGCTGACTACTTGGTTCAGGTGCATTTGGGGATCCACTTGCTATATTGAGTTCAATCTCCTATAATATCTTGGAGGTATTTTGGATTCAAATTTTTTGCAAGTCAAGCATCTATACCACCACAATCATAAATCGGAAAAGCAAAAAAAGAAAAAAAATGAATTGAGACTTAAAAAATGATATCGGTGTATGTTTTTTTGGATTGTTCATTTTATTTCTTCAAAGTTCATCTTGGAGCTCCAAATTCATAGATCTAAGGTGGAAATAGATTACAATGATTTGGGATGTGCTTTAGGTATTAAATCATTTATGACCACCGACACATTAAATACTTTTCGTCGTGATAATGACAAGTTATGTACTAATTGTTTTCTTAATTAGCATTTATCAAGATATTAAACTGTATGCAAGTACCTAAGTTCCTCGTTTTTTTTTTATAGGAGATGATCCTAGGTGATAAGATGAGAATCTCATCTTGACTGTAAATCCCGCATGGAGAATGAATGATCTGGATCGTCAGATGCTAGGCCTCACACTTTTGTAGTGGGACCCAGTAGTTGGATCATTCCCCATTCTGTAGCACTTTAATTCACAAGTATTGGCCTATTGATACAATCTCAAAGCAATTGGGAGGTTTTTTTTCAAAAAGAATTAAGAATGAATAAATTATTATTGAAGGTGATGGAATTGACAAACTTTTTCTTGTTGGAAGTGACTCTCTTAATACCATCAGGTGGTGTACAAAAGGAGCAGAAAATTTCATAGAATCTATGATCGTTGCTCTTTGGGATAATTACATTTTTTTTATTTTTTTTGGATAATTCAGTGGAGGTAATGAGTCTCTATTCGTTTTTGAAATTGTTAGGGTTTTTTAATGTATTAGGCGAGAATGAAAACATAGACTTTAGTGAGGCACAGTGGTGCTACCACCCCGACCCCAACCCATTCTTGAGATAATGGCATTTGTGAAAGATTGAAAGTGTCCTTTGAGCATGTCTATTAGAATATCAATGAGAGGGCTGATGGAATCGCTGAATAAGGAGCCTTGCATGATTCCTTAATGGTGTTTAGAGCTTGAAAGATTTTCTTAGGGGATGCTTTGATTCTTTCTCGTTACTGTTCTATATGATGTATTATTTCTTTATTTATTAATAAAATTTCTTGTAATTCTTGTCAGAAAAAGAAAAAAATAAGTTCAAAAGCGTGTTTCAAGAGTGTAGCAATCATAGTAATTGTCGTATTTGCTTAAAAAAGTGAGAAGGAAAAAAAAAGAGAGGAAGAAGTTATGAAGGAAGACATTGTTATTTGGCCTCATTCATTTGGCTCGTTTGATTCCATGAGTTAATAAACCCGGGTTTTGAATCAGAACCTTATTATACGAAACTATGGTTATGTTAAAACCTTATCACTGAAACATAACTGTTTGGATAGATCTGAAAGTTATCTAGGTTATGCAAATCTCATGTTTGGATCATCTTTTTGTATAACCTAAGTTTGCTATTATCGAAAATAAAATCATACATTACCATGAAAATAATAAGCCGACCCCAAAATTGTTGGGAAAAGGATATAAGGATGATTGCTTTGAAAATAACAACAACAACAACAAGAAGAAAAAAAAACAAGCACAATAAAAATAACAATATAATCACCATATTCTATTATGGATATTAATATTATTAATATTATAAATAGTTATAATAATGTGATAACATTATTATATATCACATGAAGAAAAAGATCATAATGATGATGATGACGACGACGACGACGAAGATGACGATCATGATGATGATTATTACTATAGTAATAATTATTAGGACGTGGTTAGCATGTGGCCACGCTCGCACATGTACAAATGCGGGCTTGACAATAAATATATTTTTTAAATACAATTTGATCCTAATTTTTGGAGAATATATAATCTTTACATGAAGACCATGAATATACAAAAATAAATAATTTTTGAAAACTAGAAATAAATATTAAAAAAAATATTTGGACAGTTAATTACAATTGTTTTTAGATAGAGCACCTATATGCGTCCATCTTTAAAATGGATGCTTTATACCTATAGATCGCATATCGTACAAATGCGATCCAGCCCGCATGAGACAAGTGTTCCAAGTGTTCTTATTATTGTCACTGCTACTTCTACTAGTTTGTTACTATTAGTAATTTGACTAATATTACCAATATTACTTTAATAATATATTATTATTGTTATTTATAATATATAATAGTTTGTTATGCATATTATTGTATTATTATGATACTATTTATTAATGTTAATATTAGTAAAATTATTAATTATTATTATTTTTATTTATGCATTCAATTATTATTTTTAAAATAATATTATTAATACCATTTTATTATATTCTTATAATATTATGAATTATTTCAATCAGATATATATATATATATATATATATATATATATATATATATATATATATATATATATATATATATACATGGAAGCATCTACAAAATGCCTATAGGTGAAGTTCTACCGTGCTTCACCTACACCACATCACGTCCAAAGTTCATTACACAATCACAATTTTCGATAGTATTTGAATTTTTATAATTTTTGTACTAATCAGATTTATCTAAAATTTGGGGCATGTGTACATGTGATCAAGTCCCACCAAAATAAAAAATTAAAAAATAATAGTCATAAAATAAAATAATGAAACTACCCATAAAACTTTATAGGGATATTTTACATAATATTTACCATTCAAATCATTTGTTTTATATTTTATTCATGTGCATCTCACTAAGGCCCACACACCTACAAAATTTTAGATCGTTATGATTTGTAAAAAAAAATTAAAATTCAAACACTATCAGACATATATGATCTTGTGATAAACTTTGAAAGATGATAAAGCCGTAGGTGAAGTACTGTAAAACTTCACCTATAAGCTTTTTGTACTGTAGAACTTCACCTACAGGTAAACTCTTCTCAACGCCTATAGGTGAAAATGAATAGTGATTTTGCCTACCCTCATCACCATCCAAATTTTATCGCACGGTCACAGTTGTTTGATAGTGTTTTAATTTTCATTATTTTTCATCAAATCCAAATTACTTGAGGGTATTTTGACCAAAATACCCCCGAAACTTTTTGAGGGTATTTTGATCAAATTCAATAATTTGGATTATTGAAAAATAAACAACTATGATCGTACGATGAAGTTTGGATGTGATGAGGGTAGCCGAAATCACTATTTATTTTCGCCTATAAGCGTTTTGTAGTATCTTATATATATATATATATATATATATATATATATATGGAAGATGCTAGGGTAAGCCCACTAGCTCACAGGAAAAAATGAGCCCAACAGCCTAGATTGAATCTGAGCCGATCTGACGATCACGGATGTCCGATAGTGTTTGAATTTTAATTTTTTTTCTACAAATTAAAATCCCTTGAAATTTGGAGCATATGTACATAAAAATTGGGTGAATATTAAAAAAATATCAAAAAATATTTTACATGAAAATAAGTTGATCAAAATACTTTCAAAAAGTTTCGAAGGTATTTCAAAAAGTTTCGAAGGTATTTTGGTCAAGTAATTTGGAATTATAAAAGGGAGGAGTTTATGTTTTTTTTTTTTTTTTTTGGAGTTTGTACCCTTTGGCTCTCTTTTTTGCTCACACAACGTGATTATGGGTCAAAAAAAGTGCCTAATATGTTTCGGTGCAAAATACCTTGGGTATATAAAACATAATTTTGAATACCTTATGATCTAAATGACCCATAAGTTATTTGAAGGCGCCAACCACTTGCATACAAGTGGTTGTATGCTCAACAACACAGACTAAATCTAGGCCGTTAAATAGCTTACATTGCATTCTATGCTTGAGTTTTTTTTTTCTTTTTTTAAAATTTTTTTCAATCCATATGAAATTTGGCTTAGACTTTTATATATATATATATATATATAATCTGGACCTCAAGATGTATGAATATGAGAAAAAATAGATTTTCAAGTGTTCATAGATCTGCTTGATCGTCACCATTTTGGAAAGTTAAATTTCATAATTGGAGGCAAAAATAGATTTTCATATCATTGCAAGGCTTTGTAGCACTGAAACTGCATTTTCGGGTATAGTTTTGAGGCGCACATTACTTCAATAGTATAAAGTTGACAGCTTAATGGTACGAAGTAGAGAGAGATTAGTGTGAATTTTGTGTCTCCACAAATATTACTTATGAGAGTCTAGACAACTATTTGACATTTTCTTATTGTGAATTTTGTATCTCCACACATATATAATTTATGTTTATTTAGACCAACTATTTGATTTTGGTAGGGGTGTTAGTTGTAAGACAAGCTTAGAGCAATCTGATTATATTAGGAATGTGACTTGAGCCATGAGCAAAATTATTGGTTGGTGACATCTATAATTGCCAGGTCATAATTAAGATGTGATATTGTTGCTAACTTAGCCCAACCATAAAATCAAATCGGATAGTTTTAGGTCTTTGCGTTGTGGAGGCATATGGAAGGTTTCAATTCTCTAAGATAAGGAAAGAGTGAATCCTTCCTCTCCCTAAAATACATCTCATAATTGGATTTTGGATCTAAAATTTTTGCAATAATCCCAACCACCACAACTATGAATATGGAAAAACTAAAAGGGAAAAAAGCCAAAATTAGTAATTAAAACCTTAAAATAAACTATTTTAAAATAATGAAAATGAACAAGTTAAGATGTCATAATAATAATAATAATAATATTATTATTATTATTATTATTATTTTATTATTATTCATGACCGTGGTCGTTAAGATCAACCTATTAAAATTTAAAAATAATGTCCATCTTTCTATGAGAATTTGGAAGAAAAATGCACTGGAATAATGTCCATCTTTCTATGATTAATTAAGTGGCCCAAAGCTTCCTTTTTGTTGGGAAATGAAGCAAACACTATATAAAGATCATGAAAATGGCACTACTTCTCTTTAAAGTACTGCCTCTAATCAATAAGCAATTTAACACTTGGCAAATGAATTGGAATGGTCGTAATGCCCTTACAACATGTAAAGGTTCATGATTTCACAATGTTTTAAAACCCACATCGGCAGGCGGATTAATTAGGATAAGCAATCTAGGCCAGATTGGATTTGATTCTTTGGTTTGGGAATTGGTTCTAAAAAATTATAAATAAATAATTTTAAATTAAAAAAATAAAACATAAAACGGTCCAGATATGCCAGATCCGTCACAGATTTACATGATTCTCTAATAAAACCGATCGAGTATAACAAAATTGTCTTGATTATTGGCTCCGACTATGCACCAATTTGACCCAAAGTTCCAAAAAAATCTCAGTCCAGATTATTGGTAGTTATTCAGCTTATTTCTCACAAAGCAATGTAGAAATTAAAAGATTAAATTGCCCAAAATTTACGTAATCACACAATTTCTACTCATGATCCTTATATTATAATTATTGGAAAAGTACAAATAAGACCATTTATCTAATAGTATGTAATTCAATATTATCAAGATCGAATGAGTCATTGGACCAGTATGGATTTTAGTCCCATCATAATCAGTATGACTTGTTGATGAAACTAGTGAAACTGAATTTAAAATATATATATATATATATATATATATATATATATATATATATATATATATATATATATATATATATATATATATATATATAAAAGCAATAGTTTAAAAATATAAAATAAAAAAAATATCTCCATACTGCCTATTTTTAGATTTTCATTTTTCGAACTTAAGATTTCAAAACATATCTTCTAACCCCTTAGACTAACTTTACTCACTTTAAACTTATCTTTTAGCCTAAACAAATATAAAAAAAGCACACACTTTTTAAATCTCATCCTTTCTCTCTTGTCACTTATATTCCCGAAACCCGTCTCTCCCTCAGTGTTTCCCCAAACCCATCTCTCTCTCCCCCTATGTTTCCCACAAACACGAAGGGAAACCGTCATGGCAGCCTCTATAAACATGCCTAATTTCCAAAGCTCAATTAAGCTCAAATATGTGAAACTTGGTTACCAGTATCATGTTAATAACCTTCTCACCTCTCTCTTGGTCCCTATAATGGCGGCAGCTGCTGTCAAGATTTTACGAATGGCCTTTGAGTGTCTCTCCACTTAGACCTTATCCATCTACTGTGTTCCTCTCTCATGGCTACGCTTTCTCTCAAAGCCTCGCCCCATTTACTTCAAAGCCTCACCCCTTTTACTTTCGTTTGTTACTCATGTTATCTTCTTAAAGTGTACTAGAGTCTTGCCTTCCTTTTATAAAAACAAATACAAAATTTCAGGTTCGAATTGTGGAGCACTGCACATCGCCGGAACCGATCATGGCCAATGCTTGAGCGGAGGCAGTCTCGGCAGAGAGAAAGAGAGAGAAGTTTGGGGAAGAGAGAGAAAAAGATGGATATCTTTAGTGAGACTCACGAGAGAGAGAAAGTATGAGTTTTAGAAATGATATGCTTTTTTTAAATTTGTTTGGGTTAAAAAAATAGATTTAAAATGGATAAAAATTATTATCGGGGGTTAGAAGGTATAAAATATAAGATTTCTATACCCTTAGATATCTTTGAAACCTTAAGTCTATTGAAAAATAAAACCTAAAAATCAGGAGTAACGTGATATTTTCTTTATAAAATATATTAAAAAAAAACTGTTGCATAATTATATTTAGAAGTCTAACAGGTCAAACTCAGTATCGGCTGACCAATACCGATTATGCATTAATTTTCAATGGATTTTTGCAAAAACGTTTCGTACTTTAGACCAGACTGACCTAAACACTAGTAAGCGGTCTCGTCTTGCCTTGATAACTGTGATACAATCTTTTTTCTGTGTTTTGTTTTTAAGAATATATATAGTAAAAGAGTAATGATCTTATAGGACCTTCCTCCATCTATGTATGTAGGACCACAAAAGATCATCATTAAAATTGGCACGGATCTTTAAAAAAGTTATCACATAGGTGTGAGACTTGACTTTTCTATAGATCCATGCCAAATTTAATAGTGGTCCTTTGAAATCCTACACACATGGGTGGGAAGGGTTCTATAGTATCATTTCTAATAAAATAGTTTATATTTGACATAAAAAGATTACAATCACCTCAAACTGTCAGATTTAAAATTGAGTAATTGAAAGTATACCATTAGCTCATATTCTAGAAATCATTTTTGTGCTGAAAATGTCACACACAAGATCGGACGGCTTAAGGTGTCTAGGACCTCTGTGCACGAAAGGTATTGCTCTCGTACTATGCATGCCCTTTTTATAAGGACACCATTCATCACTTCAATGAAGGAAGACAACTCATTGCACTATGTTTTTTTTCACCGGATTATGGAATATTTTCCAAATACTCCACAAGAGACCCCTCCCGAAGTTCCAAAAATAGTGTCATACCGTTCTAAAACGCGCTTAAGAGTAGTTGTAATGAAAAAAAATAAAAATTAAAAAATTAAAAATAGAAAGTAAGTTAGTGGAGATTTGGGCCCCTACCTTCGGTGATAATGGAATTAAAGACTTCATCATATGGCTCGTTAGTACTACCACCAAGGCCCCAACCCACTCTCAAAGAATCATTGTAATGCTCACTACAAAAAAAAAAAGTTGTTTCATGCGGCTTGGACTGCATTTCTACATTTGCGGTCCCCAAGGTATAATGCATACATATTAAAGATGGGATGCAAATAGGTGGTCCATCTAAAAATAATTGAACTAATAGTCCAAATATTTTTTTAATAAAATTATTATTTTTATTTTTTAAAATTTATTTATTTATTTGTTCATATTCATGATCTCCATGTTTGAGATTATACGTCCTTAAAAATTAGGTCAAAAAATTCATCTAAAAAATAGACTTTTAAGAGGTGATTGATTGTTGCATGGACTCATAAAAACTGTCCCTGTTTGTATCTTGTAATTTTGATTGGTGGAATGAAATGTCCGAAGTTATTACTGAAGGAAAAAAAAAAAAAACAAAATGAAACATCTTTATTGATTATTGGTGCTTTATGTTTTGAAAATAGGAAAAAGAAAAAAAAGGGCTTTATGTGTCAAAAATAGTGCATCATGTAATGCATTATCCAGACCATCAATTTTCATCCAAAAATACATTACAAGATGCATTATTTTCAAATCTATTTTTTTTCATGTCTAAGCATCTTGAGGTCGAGATTATCAATTTGAAGACTTTTGGGCATCAAAACGACATCTTCCAGTGAAATTTTTTAATATGTATCCTAATTTGATTGTTTAGAGCCTCACACTTATATAAACTTTTTCATGTAACCTTCTTATGATAACTGGTGGAGATCGTGTCCAATCTCAATTTTCAAGGGCGATCTCCACTGTCCATTCTAAATAAACTATATATATGTCAATTAATAAAAATAAAAATAAAACAAGGCGATCGCCAGATCTGTCTCAATCTTCTCTCTCCTCCTCTCTCTCTCTAAACTTTGAAAAGCGTTCTTGCCAAGTTTGCAAAGCCCACACTCTCTAGCGACAATTATTCTTGGCTCTTTAACACCCCACCACCTCTCTCTCACTCTCTCTCTCTCCTTTTTTCTCTCTCTTCACTCTTTTTTTCTCTCTTCCTCTTTCTTCTATCTCTGTCTTTCACTCTTCTCTCTCTCTCTTTCCTCTGCTTTTTTAATCTTCACTTTGTCCCAACCACCTCACTCTCTCTCTCTCTCTATTTTTTTTTTATGTTTTTTTCATTGAACTTCTCTCTCCCTAAACCTTAAAATGATTCCTCTCTCTCTCTCTCTCTAGAATTGAAAGTCGTCCCTTGTGAAGTACACCGAAATTACTGAAACTGCGAACATCTTACGTGGGATGTTTTTTGAACGGTCCCACGGTCTTTTCGAGAGAGTCAGGATTTGAGATGCTTACTTCTAATACTTACAATAAATATGTCCATGGCTTCCGTACCACTTGTTTGGTTCGGAATGGATTATATGTTCCATTCAAGGTTTAAAAAATCGGATCAGTTTTGAATCACCTATGGCGGTTCGGGGGAATTGGTGAATCGGATCGAAAGAATCTATGAAATCGGTGATTTTTGTTTCAAGTTTTTTAATAAATAATTAAAAAAATAGCTGTTCATCCTTTTTTTTTTACTTTTCGTTTGACTTGGTGAAGAATCGGTCAAACTCGAAAAAGAATTGTCGGAATCGGCGGTTCTGCAAAAAAATCAATGATTCTACTATTTGGAACAGCCTGAATCCCATTTTTTGGCCTAATCCAAAGCACTCAGGTTATATCCCGATGTTTTAAGTTTAACTGAGAACTACCATGAATAACTAACTTGGTAAATAACCTGCTAAAAAAGCTTCTCTTTTTGTTTTAGTGTTGAAATAAGGGTTGCAGTTTTAATCAATCAAAGTAAGGTGGATTTGAAAACCAACCGCATTGAAAGATGTAGTTCCGGTGCGGAGAACATCTATAATGGCACGAAAATTTAACTTTATCCTTAACTAAAAACAATTTAGAGTTCCAAAAATATGGCAGATCAAGCATATTTTGTAAACAAATGAAAATCGTGAAAAAGGACGGTCTAGAGATAAGGTTAAAAGATACATTGTTTTTAATATTTGAATTTTTTCATGTCAGTAAGGTTGAGATAATCAATTGGAGGATTTTCAAAAAATGAGATGATGGTTTTATTGAGTGTGGTTTGTATAGAGCCAAGGCTCTAAACAATCAAAGTAAAACGTACCTTCAATTAGTGTAAAGAAATCTTTGTAATAGCCTTAAAAAATATATTTTCATATTTAATTATAAAATTTAAAGTTTAGATCTATGAAGACTTAAAAATCTTGAAAATTGACCGTCTAAAAATATGTTACAAGATGCATATTTCCAAAACTTGAAATCTATTTTTTTCTCATATCCATGCATCTTGATGTCAAGATGATCGATTTGAAGATATTTGGGCATCAAAACAACCTCTTCCAGTGAAATTTTTGATGTGGGGTCTAATTTGATTATTTTGAGCCCCAATTATACATAAACTTTTTCCTTAAAAAAATAGTCTTTCCCGTAAAATGTTATTATCTCTTTATCTCTTGACCATTGCAAACATATATTAAATTTAATTTGAAAATAATTACTTATTACTATATATATATATATATATATATATATATATATATATATATATATATATAGAAAAGTCTTCCTAACGCTTATAGGCGAAAATGAATAGTGATTTCGTCTATCTTCATCACCGTCCAAATTTCATCGCGCGGTCACGATTATTCGATAGTATTTTATTTTTCATTTTTTTTAAAAAAATTGGAATGACTTGAAATTTGGATAATATGTACATCTTATTGAAGCACATCTAATAAAAACATAAAGAAAATTATCCACAGAAATAAATTGACCAAAATACCCCCAAAAGTTTTGGGGGTATTTTGGTCAATTGTTTTCATATAAAATATTTTTGATTATATATTTCTAAGATTCCCCTATTTTTGATAAATACACTCTCTAAATTTCAAGTTATTTCAATTTGTAGAAAAAAAAATGAAAAATAAAATACTACCAGACAATCGTGATCGCGCGATGAACTTTGGACGGTGATGGGGGTAGTCGAAACTCGCTGTTCATTTTCTCCTATAAGCATTGCGTAGTGTTTTCCATATATATATATATATATATATATATATATATATATATATTTTAAAAAATGGGATTTTGCACGATGAGACCATTTACTTTTTATACAAGGAGGTCACAATTGCTTATAACCATCTGATGTGAAATCTGGTTCGAGAAAATTTCTTTTGAACCTCGAGCTTGGTCAATGAGACAAATGTAGCTCGCCAATTTCACATCGAATGGTCAAGATTAATTGTGACTACCTTGTACCAAAGATAAATGGTCTCGTTGTGCATTTTTTCTTTAAAAATTCTATTTCTTAAACATAGAAGTAATTGTGACTACCTTATACCAAAGATAAATGGTCTCGTTGTGCATTTTTTCTTTAAAAATTCTATTTTTTAAACATAGAAGCATACGATTTCTGCCCCTCATGAGATTCTTCATGGGATAATAACGGTTCCATATACTAAGTGACTCACCCACCGCCTTTATGTGAGGGAATAAAAATTGGGATGGTATACTATGAGACCAATTATGTTTGTTACAAGGAGGTCACAATTATTCCTAGCCTATATATGTTAAATTGAATGGCATAAGATGTTTCACAAGTTAGAGAATTATTTTTTGAACTTTGAATCCAGTCAATGACACTCTTACCATCATCTAATTTGAAATATAACGGACAAGAGTAGTTCTAACCTCCTCGCACAAAAATTAAAAGGTGCAGTTTGTATAGAGCCTAGGCTCTAAACAATCAAATTAGAGCCTACCTTCAAATAGTGTCGAGAAATGTGGTTTAATACCCTTAAAATATATTTTCATCCCTATTTATAAAGTTTAAAGCTTCCAAAATAATGTACATCTATCAATCTACAAAAACTTGAAAATCTTGAAAATTGACGGTCCAAAAATGCGTTACAAATTATACTATTTCCAAATCTTGAAATCCAGTTTTTCTCATTTCCATGCATCTTGATGTCGAGATGATCAATTTGAGGATATATACGCATTAAAAAAACATCTTCTAGTGAAATTTTTGAGATAGGCCCTAATTTGATTGTTTAAAGCCTGGGCTCTATATAAATACAGTTAAAATTTTTGCCACAGTATCCTGTGTATTCTTGTGTCTGTAAGGAAGAGAGTGCACTAAGTACTATCAAAGTTTAAAGAAAGGACACAGTTTCTATGTGGCCAATCCACATATTGTAGAAATGCGGGGTTTGGCAATAAATATATATTTTAAATATAATTTGATCCTAATTTTCGAGAATATATAATCTTTAATATGAATATCATGTACATGACAAAAAAAAATTTAAATAAAAATAAAAATTATATTAAAAAAATATTTGGACTATTAGTTACTATTGTTTTTATTTGCATCCCTCTTTAAGATGGATGTGTTATACCTCTAGACCGCATATTACAGAAATGCAACCCAGCCCGCCTGAAACAATTTTCTTTGTAAAAATGATGCAAAATCCACCATTACATACGCACGTCCTGAAAGTGTCTCATGGGCGTAATTCAACTTTAAAATGAAAAATAATGGAAATAGGGGACATGTTCTTCAAAACATCAAAGCAAAGAATGTATGAGGTTCAAATCCGCTGTCCATAAAAAATTCATCTTAGAAATCGATTTTAGATTTCAAATTTCACGTGTTGACGATCACGAGTTTGAAGAAAATAGTTTGATTTTGAACTTTTCAAATGGGATTGTCTATAAAAAAGACTATTTATCTTTGGAAAACAGTTTCTATGCTGTCAAGCCCGCATATGTAGAAATGCGGGCCTATTAATAAATCTATTTTTGAGATGGATCTTTGGACTTAATTTTTAATAACATGTAATCTCTAACATGGATATCATGAATATGAAAAAAATAAGTAAATTTCAAAAGTAGAAATACTACCTCTAATAAGAACATATTTGAACCATTGACACTCTTACAACCATCTATTTTGAACTTTGAGGGACAAGAATGATTGTGACCTCCATGTACAAAACATAAATGATCTCTATGAATTAAGTCATTGCCTATATTGATTTATTTTTTATATATTAACAGTGAGAATGGAGGGTGGGATATTATGTTGAGGCATCTGCTCCTCCCAAACCTATTGTCCAACTATTTTAAACTTTACTTTTGGATTATTTATTGTGTTCATTTTAATTCTTTATAGATCATGATATCCACACTAGTTTTGTCACAAAATCATGATATAAAACTAAAATACACGTAAAGTGACTTACTAGGATGTCTTCATATCCTAGATCACATGTAAGAGAGATTTTTTAAGGAAGGGGATTGAATTTGAATAATTACTCATTTGAATGTTTATGAGTTATCCATACTTTATTATTAAGCTAGAGTTAAAGAATGGATGCACAAAAATAAAAAGGGACTCTATCTTTAGAGAGGATATAGGGTAAGTGACATTTAAAATAAAGAGTGTAAAGAACATTGTAGGGTCATAGATTCCATTTGCTTAGGGTATAAAAGTTTTCTTAAATTTTATCTATTTCTTAAATTTTATGGAATTCATGCTTAATTTCTTTTGCCTATTTTTTTATTTCTAAAATTAGTTCCCTTACCATCTATACATGTGGACTCTCTCTTAAAAATTTTTATTTCTATGAGAACTATTTAGGGACAAGATGGAAAGAAAGATAGTATTCACTTAAGGGTCTGTTTTCCATAAGGTTGCAACCTTAAACAATCCAATTAAGGCGCACCTTCAAATTTTATCATAACGTATAATTTTGATGTAAAATATTCTTAAGAATATCTCAAAATCTATTTTTATATATAATTATAAAATTTTAAACTCCAAAAATGGTTAAAATCAAGTAGATCTATAAACATATGAAAATCTTGAAAATGGACGGTCTAGATAATGTGTTGTAAGATGCATTATTTTTTAGACTCAAAATCTTTTTATTTTTCTTCGTCGTTATACATCTCGATATCGAGATGATCGATCAAAGGGTTCTTCAACATTAATTTTTTTTTTTTTCTGTAGTTCTACATTTGAAGGTTTCAACCTTATATAAACTTTTTCCTTCAATTAAAGAGGAACCGTATCTTGTTGTTTGTCTAATCTCTCTGCACCAAGGTGCTAGGCATGGAATCTCTCTCTACTTCCAAATGCATCTAAAGTCTAAACTTGAAAGTTGTGGTTTTTAAAAGATAAGCAGTGTTGCATATTTAGATATGTATGATATTTAACTCTTGCATTTTATTAGCTATTATATTTTATAAAATATATATTAAAAATATATAAAATGCTACTGATAAATGGGGGTAAATGAAGTTTAGGATTTGGGTTACTTATAGATATATTGACAGAATGAAATCTCTCAACGAAAAAAAAGAAGATATTTTAGAAACTAGATTTTGATTGGAAGTTAGAATAAAGTTTGAACATGGAAGATAATGAGTTTTTCTTTTTGATAATATATGAAACTTAATCATGAAGTATTTTTCTTTTTTATTATATATATGAATCATGAATGAAAGATCGAAACCCTAGAGAGAAATTTTATAGGTTACCTCCAACATCCTCCATCTTATTTTTAGTAAAAATTTCAAAAGTTTTATCATTAAAACTTTATCAGTATGTTTCAAGCCTCTAAATTTTAGTTATTTTCCATGTTGTTAATTTGTTTAAACTTACAAACATTTCAAAATACAAAAACAGCTTCTAATATTATAAAATTTTAAATTATAAACTTATGGTCTTTGAAATAATTTTAATTTTTAAAATTTTATATTACCACTTCAACAAAAACTAAAAAATTTATGTTGTGTGAAATACAAACATATGAAACTAAAAATATAAGAAACCAATTTTATTCTTTCTTTTGGTTTTTTGAAAATAATTTTTTTTAGTGTGTGCTTTTATTCTTAAGAGCACATATACTCAGCTTCTGGAGCAAATTGTACACTTACTCCCTCGGTCAAAAGCCCTACTTGAAAATATTTTTCAATCTGTAATTTCTAGAACCACGTAAGAATAGCAAGATAATTATTTTCAAAAGAAAAATAAATAAATTTTGAGATTTCTAACTCTTAGATCTCAGCCTTCAAAACTCGGACAGTCCATGTCAATCTTGAGACATTTTTAAAAGAAGTGTATGAAGATTGCAATTTGGATTTTTTTTTTTTATTGACCAACTTTGGGATCATAAAGTTATCCCTAGATTGGATTTTACCCAAGGGAGTAAATTGACAATATACTCCTGTGGGAGAATAAAATATTTTAGCTATGCCTAAAAAATAGTTTATAACTGATTTTCTAATTTTTAATTATTTTATATTTTATGTCCATTCTGTTTTATTTTCAAATATTTTTAAACGTTCATTTCAAATTATAATTTTTGAAATAGAAATTTTGTTTTAAAATCTTTCAAATTTTAATATATAATTTTAAATGATTTCAATTTTAGATCGCTCATGTACATGTTTTCTTAGGGAGCTTCAAAATGTAAATTTTTTTCCAGAGAAGTTCACCAAAAGAGTAATTTACCATATCATTGTATCTTCTTAATTTCAAAAGAGTGGTTTAGCCGTTCTTTTCAATTTACTTCTATTTTTTTTCAGAAAAGTACGTGTAATATTTTGTAATATTCATCGAATATTACAAAACAATTATGTTATCTTGACTTAAAAAATGAAAACCAATATATTTATTTTCACAAATTTTAAAATGTTCGTGCTTTAAAGTAGTTAATGACTTATTTTTACCACATGCTTGCTTTTTTTTGCTATTACACTATTATGTTAAAAAAATCGGTTTAAAAGCTTTTTAATTTTTTATTGAATTTTTATGCTTTTAGATGTCTAACACGAAATGGATTTTATAATATAAAGATTACAGTATTCATTTAATATAAAAATTTAAAAATAGTTCTATGACCAGTCTTCTTCTTTATAAAAAAAATCGTAACAGATAATAAATTTTTGTTAACTTTTGTTTTGACAAGGTTATTTTTGTTAACTTTTATTTTTAGTTATAATATCTTCTCCATGTTACTGTGGATCACATTGGTCATTGAATATTTACTAAATTTTCTACAAGTAATTGTATATTTTTGTACAACGTACGTAATTCTACTTGTATTGTGAAAGTGTACAATTTTAATAGAAATAAGAAATTCTAATTTTCAAATACTTCCCAAAAAATTTCTGCATTCTGAAAATTTTATATTTTTTATTAATTTTTCAAACTTCTTCATTTTTCATTTCCTTATTATACCTCATTTTTCTCATTTTCCAGGCCAAATGCCTTTTTCCTTCTATACAAACATTTACCATGCTAGACACAGACCAACCCCTTTTGTTCTACTACAACCATTCTTCACCTTTTATTAGTAATTTTTTGGCACTTTTTGAACCTTAATTGGTATATAATAGCTATTTTTCAAATGATTTAATTAGTAGTTTATAGCCATTATTTTAGCCTTAATTACCATTGGGCTTCTTTTCAAAGTGACATGCACCAATTCACATACATGATTTGATTGGGTACATGGCCTAGAGTGGACACTCAATTTGTTCCTCATGATGGTTTATGTATATTTTTGACAAAACCTAAACCTTTGCTGTAATACACTTTTAAGAAAGACCAACCTTGCTTCCTACACACTTAAAATAGGTCAAACGTGTTAGATTTAGACAAAGTGTTTTTTGGTAAAAAAGTGGTAAAGTTGATGGGGATTTGAGCATCTACCTTTTGATGAGAATGGAGTTAAAGACTTCATCATGAAGTTTGACAATACTACTGCCAAAGCCCCATACCATTCTTAAATTTAAACTAAGTGTTGAACATGCACAATTATAGTTCGACATTGTAACGACCATAAAAACCAATGAGGGAATTCATAATTTTCACGACTTCCTAGTCTTTGTCATCCACTATTTATTCACTTCCTCGATGAATCCACACAAATAAATAAAATTAAAAAGGTCTCCATAGGTGCTTTGAAACTTATTCACTCAAACTAAAATAAAGCTGTGTATGGACATACTCTATCAACGCATTGCTTGAACCCTTCTTAAGTTGTTTACGCATCTATTTCCGCATTCAATTTAAGATCACCCTAAATATCGGGCGACTTCATTTGGGGATGAGTTCACCTCTTTCCATTTTGATTACCTCTTAAATGAGTCAATTGAAATGGCTTTAACCTTCCGTATTTCTCTGTCACCTCCTTCATGGTGGGAAGTATATGTGTACCTATAAAACCTAATCCTAAGCCTACACTTATAGTTAGGGTTCATATTGCCACTTGCTTTCATGTTGCTGCTAAACAACACCATATACAGAACCAAGTGCCTCCGGACTCGTTAAAGGATCATTTAAGGGTTGCTTAGCCCTATGGCAAGGACTCAGATTTCATTCTTTCGAGCCCCATGATGACGTCTCTGACTTTATTCTCACTAAAGGGTAGGGGCCCAAATCCCCACTGACATACCTTTTTGAGAAGGGCCTAGGGCCTTGACGGTGCTATTGCCGAGCTCCATGGTGAGGTCTTTGACTCCATTCTCATCAAAAGGTAGGGGTTAAATTCCCACTGATTTTTACCACTTTTACTTACCCAAAAAAAAAAAAAAGATTATTTTTTAAGGGTCAGGGATATGCATATAACCGGTGCACCCGCAGTGATCTTGGTCTGAGGGAGACAGGGCCACGTAGCTCGTATAGCCACCTTCGGTGATAATCGAGCCACCTGTCAATTCCGACTCGATAATGCAATTGGAAGGAAAGGGAAGTTCATTAAGGCTCCTCAAAGAAGGGGTATTTATCAAACCCAAGTCTTCCAAATATTCTTGGGATGCTCCTCAATTCGGTTAGTTGTGCCTCTTGCCGACTGCAATGAGCTTGATAAGTAATTCCATTTGTTAACACAAAAAAGGAAATTCGCTCACACCAGTCTAACTCTACATGTTCAACCTGAAACCTCGCAAGTACCGAGCATTGCACGATTGTAGCCTCCTCAGGTGCGATGTTGGCAAATCCAACTAAAGATGCCTCAGCCTCTTGCCCATCCCATAAGAACTACCCCAGTAAGGGATGAGTATAGGTTCCAAACTCTGTGTAACTGTTTATGTGCGAATCTGCACCAATCTTTGATATGAGATCAACTCAAATTCATTCAAAACTAGTTAAAAATTGATGACTCAATAGAAAAGTGGGTCCACTTAAATTATAGATCCAAAATCGGGATAGATCTTGACAAATCTGACTTTTTTTGGATCTACTAGCAATGCCAACTATAAATCTCACCTACTAGATCGTGAAAAGCTATGAATTCTAAATTAAAATAAGGAATAAAAAATTGAACAGAAAAATAAAGAAATAAATAAAGTAGAAAGAAAGATTACATACCTTAGAAACCCAGAGTTGGGGTCCGTATCACGACCGCATGTTGATTTACACATTTGGTACCTTCTCCTGCTTTATTGAATAATGACATTAACGGTTTTGGATTTGGAAAATCTTATTCCAAGGTTTTGATTCTAGCGATTTTGTAGAAAAATTTTGGAAGAATATGGGCTTAGGATCTCTAGTCTAGGGTTTTTCCTAGATCTAGGTTTTCTATAGCTTAAGAGAATTTTTTTAGGTTTTTTAAGAACTTTTCTTTATTTTCTAGGTTTCATAATTTTCTGGGGGACTTGGAATTTTTCCTATTTTTCTAAATTTTCTAATTTTATAAATTTTTAGGCTTTCGAAGTACGGCTGAAATTATAAAAATTATAATTTATAATTTTTATATAGACCTAACCTAACCTAGAGGTATGGTTGAAATTTTTGGATTTAAAGTTTGACTTCCAATCTAATTGTGATAAAGGTAATAAGTTCATTTTCACAGTTATCCGGTCCAAAAACCGCCTCAAGAAACCTATTCAGAGAGTTTCTAGAAGGTCTAAATCAATTGTGGGTCCATTAAGCCTGCACAAGTCACGTGTTAGGGACCACGCTGTTATTTTCTTGGATAATTTTGTTCGGGTCATAACTTTCTAACTGTAAATCGAATTTATGAGATTTTTGGACCATTGTAAACTTGTAACCTCCTCTATAATTTAGAACCAAATTTGGTCAAATTGGAATTACTTTTAAAGGGTCTACATGTCTAGGAAATCAAGGCCTCGGTTTCAGGTTTTTCGACATCAGATTAGTGTTTGTTCTAATTTTTTATGTTCATTAGGCTTAGGGGTATCTAAGATGACAATATTGTAGTATTAGCATAGGCTTTGAGTGAGTTTGAGACAATTTTAATTGGTTTAAATTTAAGTTTACAATGGTTCACTAGGCTTATTGTGGTCCGTAGGGCTCAAGATTTGCAGTTTTTAAAAATTCCTTTAGCCATAATTTCTTAAAAGGTGGATGGCGCCTGAGGCCTATGATATATGGTCTCTTGGTTGTACAATTGTTTTTCTCTCTCTCTTTCTCTGCAACATCCATAAGGCCACTTTGAGCTAGATGGCACCTGAAATTTTTAAAATGAAAGAACATGTCGTGGACTTTGATAAATCAGAGAATGAGGGAACATGTCACCGCTTCTGAAATTTCTCTCTGATATATCAGAGGTCATGACCTGTTGTGGTTAGTTTTGTATTGAAGAACATTACTTGCTCCTCTTTCCCAAATAAAAGAGAGAAAGTGATGCAAATAATATTATGGTTATTTTAATTTTTTATTATTCTTTTGTTTATCTCTTCAAATGTGCGCATAGATAATTACGATGGGTACGAGTTTATATTGTGTTTATCTTGAGTTTATATTGTGTTTATCTTGTATCAGTTAGGTTAGTTAAGGAAAGTAAATATATAAGGTTAAATTAGGGGAGTTAGTTAGCTAAATCAAAGCAAGTAAGAGTTATACTGCGTTTATCTTGTATCAGTTAGGTTAGTTAAGGAAGGTAAATATATAAGGTTAAATTAGGGGAGTTAGTTAGCTAAATCAAAGCAAGTTAGATCTGTTATGGATGATCTTTGGGAACAAGCTTGGGATCGTTGGGAACGAGCGATAGCAAAGTTTTCTAAAGTCCTAGAGGATGTTCAAACTGAAATACGTGAGAAGAAATATGATATGCAATGGTAGGAGAACAATCTTCCTCGTGAAGAATAAATTTGCAAGCTAGATCTGTCGTGTTCTATAGAGAAGCCAGATCCACCACATCTTATAGAACGACCATGAGATTTTGACATTAAAATCGATCTCCCAAAATTTCATGGTCAAACGTGTTCATCGGTCAACTTGGTGTTTTTTTGGAGTTGGACCCATTCTTTATTAGGAATAATCAGCCCAAGTACGTATTCAACAATTACTCTTGGAACACAGTTGCAAGCATCAGTCTTGAAGAAATTGAAGAAAACGTACCGAGGCTCATGGTGAGACTTCATCACCAAATTTTGAGCTTGAGGTCGAGTTTCTCCCAACTCGAGGAGAATGACCCAAATAATATTAGGGTTATTTTAATCTTTTATTATTGTTTTATTTATCTCTTTAGATGTGCAGAGGGATAATTAGGGTGGGTAAGAATTTATAATGTGTTTATCTTGTATCAATTAGGTTAGTTTACGAAGGTAAATATAAGGTTAAATTAGGAGAGTTAGTTAAATCTAAAGGGAGTTTTATTATGAATGTTTTAAATAAAAACGTGGGAAGCATAGCTTTGGATAAAATGTTGAAACTCTTATCTTTTTTGCTGCATGATGGTTAAAGAAAGAAGATATGGATGATCAAGAAGCTAAGTTAAGAGAGAAAATAGGGAAGAAGAGATGAAATAGGAAAAGTATAAAGACTGGAGTTTTCAGAAAAAGTGTAGAGACTGGAGTTTTTATTTTTTTCTGATTTCATTTTCTCAATTTACATCAGAAAGAGAGGATGAAAGAGGCGAGAGGCCGGAGTTTTCAGAGAAAGAAAGAGAGAGAGGGGAGAGAGACTGAGTTTTGAGAGAGATAGAGATAGTATCCTTTTACAAAATGTTTAGGTTAATAATGTATGGTCAAAGGGGTCTAGGAGGTAGGAAGATAAAAAAGATAGACTTTATGCCATAGAAATAGTTTAAATATTTGGGTCTCTTGAGAAATAGAAGCCAAAAATAGGGGATAAGTAGATATTTTCCATATATATATATATATATATATATATATATATATATATATATATATATATATATATATATATATATATATATATATATATATATATATATATATATATATATATATATATATATATATATATATATATATATATGAGGATAAAATATACGAACGACATAAGAAAAAGTTTGGATGCATCTCTAAATCTCAGAGTTTTTTTTTGTAAGTAGAAGCGGAGCTCTATTACTAATATAAACTTGAGCTTGAGCTGATATAGTGAGATTCTCATTTCTCACCTCTACCTTTGGAGTTACATAAAGCAAGAAAGAAAAACATAAAACCAAAACTATTTCTGGCTCGTTGCGATCTAGGGTATCGAAAATCATGTTCTACATACCCGGCCCAGGTATTTTGAACAAACACATATTTGGCAACTTTTTTGATCCATAATCATGTTTTATTGCATGTAAGAAAATGGATCAAAACATGGGTACACGAAGTCAAAGAAAATGTCGGCTTATCCAAAACGTGATTTTATGTAAGCATGAGAGGGAGAAAACACCCCCCACAAATTAGATAGGAAAACTATCTCAAACTTTAAGTTCTAGAGAGAGAAAGTATATTAAAA